>NW_009187588.1:12087-17232 GCF_000690835.1 Fulmarus glacialis
TGATTTTCAGCAAGCGAGCTGCATTGGCAAAGTTCGGACCCTGGGTGGGAGATTGTACCTCAACTGCGTCACACCTGCGTCCCATAAAAATCGGAGCTAGCCGTGTGAATTCCTGGGGGGGGGGTTCAACATAAAGGGGCTTTGCACAGTTCTTTGCAGTACATAAAAAATTAGACCTTCTATTTTAAAATTATTTTTAAAATACCGAGCTTCATAAATAGCTAGATAGTGTCTCAAATATATAACATTTTTCTATAATGTACATATTTTCTCATATTTCTTCTTGTTTGCACAGATCATTCAGTGCTGTTTCCACTAACAGGCAGAAGCAAATTTTCTCAATAAAAGAGATCAAAGAGTCTCAGCTTTTAGGATGGGAGGCCAGAACAGAGCCACAGACGCCGTGGAAAAAGGATGACAAAAGCCTCAGGTAGCACTGAAGGCTGCATGAAATGGGGAAATTTTTAACTGTTCTTGAAGTTTCCAAAACTACGTTGAGTTGAGTGACGCTTTTCCCCAGGGGCGTTACCTAGAAAATGCCCCATCACATGTCTCTCTATTAGCATTATCACCGTTTCTAAAAATCATAGGTCACGACCAAAGAAACTCAAAAGATTGGATGAGAAATCATTAGCATCTGCTTTCAAATAACACATTTGTGGCTCTTCTTTTTACTTGTCTCCCATTTTCTGAATGTGACTGTTCATCCAGGTCATGTACATGACCTTTCCTCTACAACTTTGAAAGCCAGATACTTTCACTAAGGAACAAAATTGAACTGAGATTTTCATGCAATAAGATGATTCCATTTCCCGAAGAAAACAGTAAATATCATAAATTAATGGTATGGTCAGGAGAAAGGGCAGCACTGAAGTATTACAGAAATTGGAATGGAAGTAGCTTATGGGGGAAGGAGTGCCTCACACAAAACCTGAATTGTTTGTTTGGTTTGGGTTTTTTTTTTAATATTTTTCACTACTCTTTCTCCATCCTCCACTTGATTCTGTCCCGCACAGCCCAAGTTTTCACCACAGTGCTGGGTCTCAGCCCATACCTCCCCTCCCCTCCCGCACTCTCTCTTTCTTAGAGGTGGCCCCAGGCGAACCCTGAGACCAGTAACATTGGTTCTGAGATGTGAACAGTAAAGTCCAAGATATCGCAAGAGGTAAAGAAAACAAGCTCAAGCCAGCGCTTCCCTTCCTGGCTCCTGCACAGGGAAGGACCCAACGTCACCACGTTGAGGCTGGCTCTACAGCATGTATTTAGCCTCAGAATTGAGGAAAGCAGCTCAGGGGCCAACACCAGGGACAACCCTCACGGCCATCCCCAGGGGCTCCCGGTGTGACAGCAGCTGGCTTTTAGTGGGAAGCTTCTTCCAGAGGGGCTTTGTTAGTGCCTGGATCCTCTCCCGTCACACTCCAACGCAGCTGAAGCCATGTCTCCCTCTGAGTCTTCCATCCTCCTCTTCCTCCTTTCTTCCTTCTTTTTCCTTCTTCTTTGAATGGATTTCACTGGATTCACCCAGATTTTTTTAAAAATCCTTATCCTCCCACCTTCAGCTGCTTCCACACAACCTGGACACTGGGTGTGAAGGTTTTCCCCTCCTTGGATCTCTCCCTCTGCCCACGTGTTTGATGAAAATGCACTGTTGGCTCTTAGCCACTGTCTAAAAGCTTCCCATAGGCAGCAAACAGGTTTTCAGACAAGAAACTGAGAAGATCAAGAACATAGAGAAATAAAGTAAACACACAGAAATAAAGTAAAAACTCAGCAGCCCTCCACTAAAAATAGCACAACGTTGTGCGCAGCTCTTCTCTCCAACCCCACACCTTTTCCGTGCACTTTCATTCTTTTTTTTTTGTTTCTCCTGCTGCTCTTCCACCATCATCTCCTCTGACCAGTGCTCTGCTCCCCACTATCTGCCCCAGTGTCTTCACCCTCCACGGCTGACGGGGCTCCACGCTTTTCCCCCTGCCCCATTTCATCCGAGGGGCGCAGTCTCCCCGCCGTTTGCCATCCGGCTCTCCTGCCAGCAGTGCAACCAGCTCTCCGCCTTCCCTCTGCCCAAGGAACGGTGCCCACGAGGAGAGAAGAGCCACAGAGCCAGAATCACTTACCAACAAAACAGGATTCCTGCAGAGACGCCGAGCCCTGCTTGCTTTGGAGCGTACGAGTGCTTAACCCTCGTGCTTGCTAGGGAGAAGGCCAAAGGCAACACATCACTTTGTTTCTGTTAATAAAATGGTGCTTTCAGTCTATTTGTCTTCTACACATCCCTCTCCCCTCCTCCAACCCAATCATACCATGTTCCCAGAGTGAGCAACTGAGACTGGAGTTTTATTTGAAGAACTGTGCCTGTTGCTGGAGACCTGCTGCTCAGAGCTGTGCCTGGTTCATGTGCGCATGGCTGTGTGCACATAGGTGTCTCTGTGAGTCTCTATAAATCTTAAAGGTATGGCATGCCCCGCCCCCGTCCCCAACACACACACCCCTCTGAGACGTGTGGTGGCTACCACAAATTAAATATTGCTAGCGTGCTATAGCATCATATTGCAATATGCAAAACATCACCATTGCTAGCTGTTTCTGCAACGCTGAATATTATTTGTAGGAATTTCCACGGAGTCCTCCACGAGGATATCCAAACCTACAGGATTAAGACATCCCACCATTACCTGAGAGGAGCCGCACGCTCTTCTCGCACCTTTGCAGTCCAATTTCTTCCCAGTGCTGCCGCTGCTGCTCTCTGGGTGCATCTGCTCTGTGTTTGTTTTGACACGACCACTTGAGAGCCTGCCAGCTTCAGCAACCGGCTCTGCTTCATATTCTAAAGGCGAGGAGGTTTAAGCTCAGCCGAGTCCTCCTGGGACACAAAATCCATCACTGCAGATCACTTTGGAAAGCATCCTGCCCTTGGCATTATCCTGCCCAGCCTCCCCCAGCCAGCGCATCCCCCGGGGAGCATTAGCTGCCACAGGCAGCCTGGATACCTGTACGGGCAGAGCCCAGCAAAGGCTGTGCGCTCCAAAACGATCCAGGATTTGATTCTGGGTGAATCGAACTGTAATTCACAAAGTAATTGCCTGGGCAAACTTGCCTGAAAATAGACTCATGCCACAGAATACTAAACTTGCTGGAAAGTCACGCAGATCCCCCGGGGAGCATTAGCTGCCACAGGCAGCCTGGATACCTGTACGGGCAGAGCCCAGCAAAGGCTGTGCGCTCCAAAACGATCCAGGATTTGATTCTGGGTGAATCGAACTGTAATTCACAAAGTAATTGCCTGGGCAAACTTGCCTGAAAATAGACTCATGCCACAGAATACTAAACTTGCTGGAAAGTCACGCAGCACCCGAACGCTTGCTAGATTCATTTTTTGGCCTAAAAAATAAGACTAGCAGTTTATCATGAGATTGTTTGTTGTTGTTGTTGTTCTCAGCAGAACACGTTTACATGGACAATTTCAACTGTGCTTGAAAACAGAGACAGCAAAAGGAAGGCCATTCCTGATGTTTACAGGGATGCATAAGATAAACGTACCGGAGCTGCTAATCGTTAATTTTGACTGCTTTTATGGGCCTAGGAAGGCTGAAAAAACTGTGTATAGGAACTAGTCTGCACTTAGGAATAGCATTTGCTTTCTGATGACACACAGAAATGACATTTAGATGCTGCTTCAACAGATGCATTATTTTATTAGAGGATTTCAAGCAGGCGAATACAGGAGCTTTGTTTTCCCTGTTACTGTATGACTTACATCATCTGTAACCTTTCTACCAAGAGGTCTCATTTCAAATGACAGCGATGTGAAAATTGTTCTGAGAACTAGATGTGTTAGTTTTACTTCAGATGTTCAGGGAATTTAATCCCTTCACCATTTCTAGGTACTTTGCTGGAGAAGGATTTCATCCTCCTGAAAAAATTATTTGCTGAAATCGGGGTAAGTTTAGAGTCTCATGATTTGCCTGACAGCGGAGCGTATGGGAAGTTAGTCTGTCTAATGTAGCTCTAATACAGACATCAGTCCTAAAACACACATTCTCAGGCTTCTCTGCCTGCACCCCGGATTTGTTGGTCAGCCCAGTTCTGCCTTTCTGGGCTGGTGACCCCTATTTTGAGAACTGCCAGTGTAAAAATCAGAGTCAGGAAGGTTTCTCTATTTCTCTCCGCTTTCAGCAACCGCACCGTTTTGCAAGCAGACACGCAGACCAGCTGTGGCAGTGGATCCCCCTCAGTGCCAAGCAAGCTGCAAACTTTCTTACTTCCCAAACCCCTAACACAGCCAAGAGGAAAGTAAAGAGCTGGCACCGAGCTGAACGCACGCATGCTTGGGTGGGGTGATGCGCGCCGTTTCGGCTCTTTCTTCTATTTGGGAGAGAGAATATGCTTTTGATACATTTTTGTGACCTCTTCCCTTCTTTGTTAACCTGCTTTCTTCCTTTCACGTAACTGGAAAGCTGCAGCCAGAGGAAAAGGGGGAGGAAGCTTTATAAAGACTTCTAACAGGGATGGCTAAATCGAATCCCGTTGTTACACCTACCGTTATAAAACAAAACCTGCAGATTCTGCCACAGAACAATGCAATGTTCAGCTGTTTCCTACCAGATGATCAGAGCGATTTAATAATACATTCAGAACCTGCTGTACTTATTAAGCTGAAGTCTTACGTGGCCTGTGGCAAAATTGGGTGACTCAGACTCAAATATAATACTCCGTCCTCTGCAGCAGAAATTACATCCCTGTGTTTGGCAGAAGATTCAGAAGAAACCCAGTCCCTCCAAAAGATTTGCCTGTACATCACTCGGCTGTGATGGGCTGCCTATACTGACTACCCTTCGTATCACAAAAATGAGAAGGTGAGAACTCAGGAGTTATTGATCCTTTTGTCGCTTCTCTTTTGAGCTAGACTCCCTGTACCTATTGGGCAGTGAAATCCAGCCCTTTCAGCTTTTTCCCAATTCGTGCTGCAACTCATGTGTCTATGTATATACACACACATCTGTACCCCTCTTGATTTAGCGTATGAACTCAGGCTGCTGCTTTGAGTTCTGACCTCAATGCAAGGAGCTGCTGTTGGTTTCTGAATAACCTAAGAAATTCAGGCAGCCGTTAAGGATTTAGGTACCAGATAAACTCAAAAAAAAA
>NW_009187589.1:0-7381 GCF_000690835.1 Fulmarus glacialis
TTTCCAGACTAATCGCCGGTTTCGGTGGTGCTGGCGGTGGTTAGTCCGACCGAGCGTTGAACTGTTTTTTGTAGGAACAAGTGAGTAAGTTCGTTTTCCTGTTCTGTAGAAGCAGGTTGCTGGAGTGCGTTTGTACTGGCTTTTTTTAACAGATTAGAGGCAAACTGAGCTGCCAGTGCTTTTTTTCTAAAAGGAAAAGTTATTTACGAACACACTCTGAATATAGTGGTTATAAGTTTGATTCATTTCATTAGCTGAAAGTCAGGTGATTTGCTGTGAAACTTTTACAGAGTTTATTTTCAGGCCTCCCTGTTCAGACTTTGCTGGTAAACCCTTAGCGGGTGTTAAAGTGACGTGCTATGTGTAAAAGGAATTGGAATATAATCGGATTTTTTTTTTTTCTTAATGCATTTTGTATGTAAGGTCTTTTGTAAGTACATACGTAGTTATAAATATATACCGTGCAAAATTATCCTTTATTTTGCATGTTCTTAAGCATGATCATAAGTGAAGCACACTGTTAAGCGTGTTAAGTGTTGCTACCTGGGTTATGACTACTTGCAGGGATAAACAATTTATCTGCACTGTAGACTCACACCTTTTCCGAACACTAATAAATGTCTAGCAGATACATTTTATCCTGAGCTGCTTTGGGATGTTAAAATCCAAGATGGGAGTAATGCAATTTTCCTTTTAGAGGGAAAAGATGAGATAGAGGTTTCTTTGTAACTATATTTAGGAGATGTCTTCTACTGACCTCAACATCCTTTTGTCAGTTTCTTTTGAATGGAGTAGATTCAACAATTGAAACAGTATTTGCAGTGGAAATAAGTGGTATTCTATTGTGCTGGCCTGAAACAGAGAAATTACCTGGCAAACAGCAGACTAGTTCATCAGCTGAGAATGACTTTCAGCTAATGAAATGAATCTTTTTCTCTTGCTGCTGTACTTTTGAATCAAATAGATATATTTGCTTATAAAATGTAAATAAATTTCAGAATCAAGAATACCAGTTCTGATACAGTGATACATCATGTTTTCTGTAGCTTTTTTCCTGCGTGATCAAGATAAAGATATTCAAGGTTAGTTAGGAGATTCAACCTGTTTGTTTGGAAGACTTGCAGGCGCTGTCTTAATAACCCTTCTGAAGTTGTTCTTCCCTAAAACCAAAAAAAGTCACTGAGCCTGCAAAAGAGTTTTTCCTCATCCCATTTACTTATGTACAATTAACAAGACTGAATTTACTTCCTGTGGTAATTTTTCACTTTTTAATAGTCTCATAACTAGATTAAATAAATTTTTAAAGCTGGTGCAGTGTAGCAAAAGTTAATGTCCCAACTGCATCTGCAAAGTGTGTCCTATGAAAATAGGATTGTTTATGCTTCAGTAGTGACTATGCTAAGTTGTTCTGTGATTAGAAGTATCAAAGTTACATGTATTTGTAACATCTCTACTTTTGTCTTAAAATTGTGTTTTAATAAAATATTGGGAAGTCTCCTGGTGTTTAAGATGAATTTAGTTTAGTTATGACTTTGAAACAACAATAGATCAAACATGAGGAATAGGGAAGTGGCAGTGGTTACTTTCAACTTTCTAAAGAACAGGGTACTGATCAGCTATATTAACTCTCTATCTAACTTTTCTTAAAAAGTCATACTAGCTAAACAGTTTTTTCAGTCTGTTGTAAACAAAACATACAGCTAGTTCTTGTTCCTTAGGTTTTTCTTCTTACTCTAACTGATTGTTTTGGAATGGCATACACAAAAGTTATGATGCAATTAAACGCACACACAAACCACAGGAAGAACAAAGTTGTAAAGGAGTTTGGGGTTCTGCTTCTTCACGGTTTAAGCTCACTGATTCAACTGGAAACTAACTGCAAGAGTTTTCAATCAATCCTATGTACCCCACCCACAGCTGTATGAGCAAAAGAGCTGACACAGTGCTAAGGGAAGAGTGGGACCATGCTTTTCAGCAGCGGACTGTAGTTAGATTATCTTAAACTGATCATCATACCTGGAGGTTATTTAGCAATGAAAATGGGATGGTATATTCCCAGGGAGCAAGTAACGTACCCTGGAAGAATAGGCAAAAGCATAAGAATTATAACATGTTTGCTTTGCTTCCGGGGCTTTAACATTCTTTCAGAAGTGTTTTGAGACTTCTGTATAATTGTTTTCCCTGATCTATTAAAAGGTAAAAAAGTAACTTTTATCTAATTGTTGTATACTTTCTGGCAATCCTTAATTTTAATTTTTTTTTCCTTTTTTTTTTTTTTGTTTTACACAGGCATTTTAATGCTTCCTCAATGCTGCTGCAGAATCAATGCAGTGAAATCAAGCCTGCTGCTGCCGAGGTTATTTTTCTGAGCATAGTTCTGAGTAGCCTCCTAGACATCGTCATTGGGGTTCTCGGGGTTTGTGGGCCACAGCTGAAATAGTTCAGTGAAGAAGAATATATGTGTTTAAGCTAAATAGTTGCATAAATAAAAGCAGACTAGTTAGAAAATACTTAAAGGCTAGGCTGATGATCACAGATAAAGACAGTGACTGGAACATCTGTTCCTCCCTGTGACCTTAGGTAAGCCACTTATAATTGAATGTCCTCTTCGGCGTAGGGAGAATGTAGGAGAGGAGATATTACACACCAGTCTATGCTGTAGAATTGGTTTGGATTTTGGTTACTTAGAGCTTTCTGAAAGCAGTACTTTAAAAGGAAATTCTGAAACTCTTAGTGAGTAGTAAAGTACTCAGCTATGTTCCAAAAATATAGATGAATTTATTTTGATCGGGTTTAGCTCCTCTGTTATGTTTAGTTCTAGTCTTCAATAGATGATATGTTCACTACCTTAAATGAATGAGTAGGAGGATTCTTTCTAAGAAAAGGTGCAGAGAATATTTGTAAATATTAAATATGCAACACTTTCAGAATGTTACAAATGTGTTTACAGTGCTTTCTCCTAGGATGTTTATTGAACTGTTTATTATCCTTCATCTGTTGCATAGAGCATTTTTGTTTTAACACATTTCATGGTAGTTACCCCTAATCCACTCTTCTCTCTCTTGTTTATTCCTTTATCGGGTATTTTTGAGTATAGCTACACGTAAAAGCTCAGCATACATTTTAGGAAAGCTTTTTAATATAAGATAGATAATACCCGCTTTTGGCTGTTCAAAGAGGGGTATTTTATACAAAATAAGTGTACCCTGTAGGTATGGAAAGTTGACAAATTTTTTTGCTTTTTGTGTGTCTAGTATCCTGTTGCTGTCTTGTGCAGTGGAGTTAGGAATGGGAGGAGACATATTAATAAGTCAGAACTGTCTTTGCAAAAACATTTACTCAGATAACTGTAGGTCATAGAACTCCATGACAGACACGCAGGTAAGATTTGCATACTTCAAGTAGGTTTATTGCTTAATCTGACTTTACGTAGAACATCACTAATGTAATTACAACAGTGTTTTCCTATGCTTTATAATCTTCCCTGAAGGTTTACTAGCCTGTTTAACTTTTAACATACCAAGACCTTTTTAATAACTGTTTTACTTAACTAAAATCTGTTAGTAATTTAATATCATTTTCCTAGAAAGGAGTTTTTTTCCACATTACATGGTTGTAATTGCCTGTGTGGGAGTATATACTCTTCATCAACCACAGGTTTAAATTATGTTATTTTCAATTAAGACAGGATATGGACTATAACAATGGAGGATAATGTCCTCTTCAGTAGTACAAAAATACAGAGATGTTTTATGACAAGCAGGGCCTAGATTCCAGTTTAAAGTATGTGGTTTGTCACACTTTCTTGTAGTCTCTATGTTTATTCATTGAGTAATTCTTGAGGTGCCATGATCTTTATTCAGTAAACCATGTACAATAACAGAAAGTAGATGGAACAGTTTCAAACAGAAGCATAGTTAATGGCCATGTTTGGGTGGCAGTTAGCCTGTTGGAGGTCACTAAGAACAAGTGTGCTGTCTTTTAAGAGGTGCTAAACCTTCTGTGAAACAGCAGTCATTGAAATGAAATCATAGGCTGTTGGGAAGGTCGTCATCTCTATTACCAGGTAGTTCTTCCCCTGCCCCATGCCTGGCTGTGCAGTTTTGTATTTCCATTCGTGCTCTGCATAGTGAGTCTAATGGCTTTATAGAGGTGTTATATAGAGGTGTTATATAGAGGTGCTTTATAGAGTGCTGAGGCTGGTCTAAAGTAAGCAACCGGAGCAGCAGATACCTGTGGTCAGATGCAGCAGGAGGAGAGAGCTGTCATGCTGACGTATTATATTGTCTAATTGCATTTTTCAAAACAAAATTTCAGACTTAGATTGTCTGTATTGTTGCTTTAAAACTGTTCTTTTTGGTTCAGTTTGTCTTTGGGCATGAGGTGCTGTTACCTAGTAAATGTTCATCCGTTATGTTTCGAAGGCTGCATGGGCTGTATTTTCATAGAAAAATACTGTTGTTCAGAAGTACGGGCTCCTTGGCAGATTACCTTTGTGATGCTGGGACTTGTAATTTAGTCCAGGGTAGGACGCACCTTTGCAGCCTAGAAGAAAGTACTGTTTCAAAATTGTTTCATTATGTATAGAAAAATCTCTTGGGTACCTTTCTGTATTTAAGGCACTAAACATTTTCCATTTTAGCTTGTTGTATTTGGACTTAAATGAAGCAGCTTGCATTTCTATATGTAAAGACATGAAAGACTTTTCGTGTTTCAACAGCTTTTTAATGTGATAATATAAAGCAATTTTATAAAGGTATTCAGTGATGCTTTAGAGGAGTTCCATTAGCTTAAAATGAAGTACATAATTAGTTTCAGATATTATTGACATTGTTGATGTCAGTTTAAATGTAGATAATGTCCATATAAATACAGACATCTTAAATTCTCCAGTAATCTTGGAAAGATGAAGTAATACTGTAGAGATTGCAGTCAGGGACATAATTGCTCTAAGGGTCATGGCAGACATGTTTCACTCTAACATTGAGCACTAGTATTTTCTTGATTGTGCTTTGCAAACACTGGCTTCTGGAAACAATGAAGTTTAGTGTAAAACGTTCTTCCTTTCTCTTTTTGTGGAAGATTGCCTGAAACAATTGCTACTCATTCATTTCTTACAGTATTTCAGGAGCAGGTTATGAAAGTTTTTACTTCTGTTTAACATTTGCTGCCAGTAGGCTAAGGCATCTTTAAATCTGGAGAGATAACAAATGATGAAACTTGAATTTACAGGTAACAGTAAACACGCAGAGAAGAATTTTACCAACAGACAACAGGAAGACAGAATGGCTAAATTTATTCTTAAGCTTTTGCGAGACTGAGCGATAAATGTCTTTGCCTTCCAGAAATGCTCTTCTAAAGTTTGCTTTCAGTTATCTGACTTTGAGCTCTGTCATGGTTTAACCCGAGCCAGCAACTAAGCACCACACAGCCGCTTGCTCGCTCCCCCCTGGTGGGATGGGGGAGAGAATTGGGAGAGTAAAAGTGAGAAAACTCATGGGTTGGGATAAAGACATTTTAATAGGTAAGGCAAAAGCCGTGAATACAAGCAAAGCAAAACAAGGAAAAAAAACATCGGCAGGCAGGTGTTCAGCCATCTCCAGGAAAGCAGGGCTCCATCATGCGTAACGGTTACTTGGGAAGACAAACGCCATCACTCCGAACTTCCCCCCCCTTCCTTCTTCTTCCCCCAGCTTTATATGCTGAGCATGATGTCATACAGTATGGAATATCCCTTTGGTCAGTTGGGGTCATCTGTCCCGGCTGTGTCCCCTCCCAACTTCTTATGCACCCCCAGCCTGCTTGCTGGTGGGGTGGGGTGAAGAGCGGAAAAGGCCTTGACTCTGCGTAAGCACTGCTCAGCAATAACTGAACTGAAACATTGTTATCAACACTGTTTCCAGCACAAATCCAAAACATAGCCCCATAGTAGGTGCTATGAAGAAAATTAACTCTATCCAAGCCAAAACAAGCACAAGCTGTAAGTAAAATCTGTTGATTGAACTTGGCATTTTCTTCTGGGGGGAAAAACCAGTATTTTTTAAGGAAGTAAGGTATTTTTCATCTGCAGTTCTTTCATCTGCTGCCTATACAAATGTTGAACTTGTTGGGCAGTTTTAACCAAGCTTAGATTTTTATGCCTCTGAAGATATGTTCCTATAAGCTTCGTAAAAAAACCAATTTAGATAGAGTAGATATTTATTAAGTACCCACAGTAAAGGAAAGACGTTATCTGTGGTAGTAGCTTGAGAGCTCTTCAGCTTGCAACTTGTAGTACTGGGCAAGCAACAGTACATCTCTCTTACTCATTGAGTGAGAAGTGAAGGTAAGAGTTTTACTGTGGGAAGAAACTAGGGGTTTTGCAAAAAAGACAGCTCAAGATGTAATAGAGGGAGGCCTGGGAATACTGTGGAAACATGGAAGATATCCAGCAAGGTGAAGTTAGTGCAATGAGGCTGTGTGGGCGTTGAACACTAATCTGTAGAGAGTAAGCTTAGCTAACGTTGTTTTTGAGGAACAATTTGCTTAGTCTGAATCTATCTTACTCTCCCAAAGTAGTAAATTAAGAGTTTACTACACAGTGCCTGCATCAAGATACTGACACTTTTTCGTTTTAGTGCATGAGAATTTTGTTTTAAATTAAAATTGATGTAGTTAGTTAATTGCCATCAGACCTTGGCAAAACCGATTTCAGTAGCGTACAGGTTATTTTGTTCTCAGAACTTTTCATTTATACCAGATGATTTCATATTTCAGTAGCATACAGGTTATTTTGTTCTCAGAACTTTCCATTTACACCAGATGATTTCATATTTGGTTTTGTATAAAACTTTGGGAGACTTGTTTTTTCCACTGAGTTTGGTAGGAAGTCATTGGTTTAAGTATGTTTTATATTAGATGACTAATGATGAATTTAAGATCTCAGCTGTGGGAATGTTTTTTTCTTTAAATTTGTGTTATTACACATCTTGTGTTCAATACGAAGGTGGCAAGCATGATTCTAATTGGTGTGGTGTCTGAGGCTTTTTATCTGTAACATTTTATTCCATATTAAACTTATAAAGCAAGAAGAAAACTTTATAGAAGTCTTTTTGAGAATGTAATGCTGTAGTTTCATTTTAATAAAGACATTTGAGGTAGACATTGCAGTGAAAGCCATGCATGTGAGGGAAGAGTTGCAAGTATATCTGATAGTAAAGTACTTGGAATTCATTGCTGAAGAAGGTACCTATCTAATTTATGGAGACTATTAAAACAGGAGAATCATTTGATTGCCATGTAGTTTGTTATACTCAGAAAACCTTGACAGATTCATAGCTGCAAAACTTACTCTGGAGACATTTTCCTGTATTGTGGGCGGACTTTGGCCTGCTCAAGACAC
>NW_009187590.1:0-679 GCF_000690835.1 Fulmarus glacialis
ATGTCCCCCGCGGTGACTTACCCGGTCTGTGCCCCTCCATGAACTCAACGGGTCCGTAAAACATCTGAGTCTTCGAGGGGGCTGCAAGAGGGGGCGGGTCTGAGGAGAGCGTGCCCATCACCCCGGCGTCTGGGCGCCAAGCGTGCCCATCACTCTGGCGTCCGGGCACCAAGCGTGCCCATCACCCTGGAGCCCGGGCACGAGCGTGCCCATCACCCCGGCGTCTGGGCGCCAAGCGTGCCCATCACCCTGGCGTCCGGGCACCAAGCGTGCCCATCACCCTGGCGTCCGGGCACCGAGTGTGCCCACTGCCCCAGCGTCTGGGCGGTAAGCCTGCCCATCACCCTGGTGTCTGGGCGGTGAACCTGCCCATCGCCCCATCATCTGGGCACCAAGCGAGCCCATCATCCTGGCGTCTGGGCACCAAGCGTGCCCATCGCCCCAGCAACTGGGCACCAGACATGCCCGTCACGCCGGTGTCTGGGCACCGAATGGGCCCATTGCCCCAGTGTCTGGGCAGCAAGCGTGCCCATCACCCTGGCATCTAGGCAGTGAGCATGCCCATCACCCCAGCATCTGGGTGGAGAGTGTGCCCGTTGCCCTGGCATCTGGGTGCTGAGCGTGTCCATCACCCCGACGTCTGGGCAGTGAGCCTGCCCACCACCCCAGCATCTGGGCA
>NW_009187591.1:0-759 GCF_000690835.1 Fulmarus glacialis
TCCAGGGTAGTGAGTTTGCTGTGCACCCTTCTTGGTACCCTAAGGATCCCGAACTCCACCATTTCATGACCACTGCAGCCAAAGCTGCCCTTTAGTTTCACATTCTGCACCAGCCCTTCCTTGTTGTTGAGCACAAGGTTGCATAGCACCTCTCCTCATTGGCTCCTCTATCACTTGGAGAAGGAAGTTATCATCAACGCATTCCAGGAACCTCCTGGATTGCTTAGGCCCTCCTGTGTTGTCCCTCCAACAGATTGGTGAAAAAACTACCTGTGCTCCAGAGTCCCTTACCGCAGCTTCCAGGGCTCTGTAATCCTTCTTGATACTCCTCAGACTGCTCCTGGCTGTGTCTCGGGCACCCACGTGAAACAACAGCAGCAGATAACAGTCAGTGGACTGTACGAGACTTGGCAGTCTCTCGGTGACATCCCTGATAGAGCCCCCGTAAGCAGCACACCTCTCTGGAGAGTGCGTCAGGTCAGCAAATGGGTGCCTCCGCACCTCTCAGAAGGCAGTCGCCTACTACGATCACCCGTCGCCTTTTCTTAGTTGTGCTAGGTGTTATATGGGGGGCAGGTCGGGCTGCCTTACTCAGCTCCAGCTCCATACTCCTCTCCTGGTGTGACGGGTCTTTCCTCTTCAGTCTGCAGGGCGGTGAAGTGATTCTGCAAAGGCACCTCAGGCTTCAGGGCAAGTCTCCTCCTCCTGCTGGTCCTTGCCCTTGCAGCCGTCCATTCTTCTGTGTTATTGGCCCCTCTC
>NW_009187592.1:0-6478 GCF_000690835.1 Fulmarus glacialis
CCACAACTCTTTGGGCCTGGCCAGCCAGCTAGTTTTTAACCTAGTGAAGAGTACGCCTGTCCAAGCCATGAGCAGCCAGTTTCTCCAGGAGAATGCTGTGGAAACCGGTGTCAAAGGCTTTACTAAAGTCCACGTAAACAATATCCACAGCCTTTCCCTCATCCACTAAGTGGGTCACCTTGTCATAGAAGGAGATCAGGTTAGTCAAGCAGGACCTGCCTTTCATAAACCCATGCTGACTGGGCCTGATCACCTGGTTGCCCTGTACGTGCTGTGTGATGGCACTCAAAATGATCTGCTCCATAACCTTCGCCGGCACCGAGGTCCGGCTGACAGGCCTGTAGTTCCCCGGATTCTCAAGAAAACCTTTCTGTAACTGAATAAAATCTTGTAGCTGTCTTCGCAGAAAGCATTTCCTATGGTTTTGGACATCAAATAACAATGAAAAACAACAGATACAGTTTTCCAAACCAGCTCAGAAAAATTATAGACACAGAGGTAATACACTCATACATGCTCTATGAGATTCTTACCTTCAAGAACTGGATTTGACTGCAAAAGTTGTTCTTTTACTTGATTAACCTCTGCCCCTTTTCCACACACAGCAGCTACATATGACATGACAAGTTTGCTTGCCTCTGTGGGGGGAGAGCAAAATAAAAGCGATAAGTATTGGCAAATAGGCCATAAAATGATTTGCAGACTTGATCTCCATCACATTTCCACCGTGCCAGACAGGAACTGTAAGTACATTTCATTTCAGTTTTCTTCTACATTGTTGTACCATCTGGAAATGAGGAAGGAGCACATCCTGCTATGAGACCCATGCCATTACATCAGCAGCCCCATTGACTTAAACACCTAGCGCTCTCCCAAGCTAAAGAAGCCACCAGTGGATATGGCACATTACCCGCTACTTTTTCATTTAGCCTCAGTAAGAGGCATTCAGTAAGGAAAGAACATTATCTCCAGCTGACACTTTGGAAATGTTTTAATCTAGCCTGAAAAAATAGGCCCAAGGAGTTTCAAGACGCAAAATTCAATCAGTTTACATCAGCAGATACACAATAACAGAAGTGTAAACATACAACACTATACACATGTAATTACAACTGTAAAGTACACTACAAGTAAATGAGTAACTGCAATTCGACATCACCTAACATTATGCAGTCTGTTTCAAAGTAAAATGAATAGAGAAAACGAAGCATTCACTTAAACAATGAAACTAAGATACAAACTTTTAACAAAGTCTGGAACAATTTTTGGACTCTCAAAGTTGGGTTCATATGGGTGTCAATCACCCATATACAGACAGAAACAAATACTAAATAATCCATCCAACCCTTACGTTTTTGCTGGTCAGGACAAAGAGCAGCTGAAAGAGGATTCTCTTTATAAATAGTCTGTGATGTTCAGTATGATGCAAGATAGTGAAATTTGAGGCAATATCAGCTGATATACAATGTAATTACTAACAGCTGGAATCCCTATCAACTCAACACAGTGGTCATCAAAAAAACATGACTTGTTCTTCAGAGATCTGTTACAAATTTAAGGGTTTCATTTCAGGAAAGAACTGACAAGCAAGAAGTTATGCCTTGGATTTTGATTCTGTCCTAGTTAATCAAATTTGTTTGCTAGTATTAAATTACTACCCCACATTGTAGAGAAAACTGAGCAAACCTGCAACACAGGAAGCAAGCAAGGAGCAGGAACTGTATGTGTGTCCATAAGGCCTCCCATCTCCTTTAATTGCACGTTAAACCCAGCTCTCAATTTTAAGAATCCATTCCCTTCAGAGCTTGGAACTACCAAATTATTTGATTTGAAATATTTCCTAAAGCAGTCAACGTCTTTAAGTAAAGCTACTCAATCACTGAGAGAAGAAAGTACTGAAGCAGCAAATAAGGTATTATAAAATAATATGCATTAAGACAACACACAATGACTTCAAGATAGGCTTTGAACATCACTGAAAGAAAACAAAGGCCCTTTCTTTTATTAGGAACTCTGTTTGGTCCAATAAAGACACCAGGAAGGGAATCATCACCTTAACATCTAAAAACATTTAAATACACCACTCATTCTGGTAATGTACCATGTTTTTTCGCACAATGTTACTATCGACTAGCAATATAAACACGCAGTGAAACAAGAACAAAATTGGAAGCAAATAAAAAAACCCAACTGATGACAGCTCAGTTTCAGTTCTTCCAGCCCAAACATGTCAAATGTTCTGGTTACCAAAAATCTAAACCAGAGTTATATAGGATCTGTACTAACGAGTTTGTTTCCTCAACCCCAGGAACTTCCTCCCCTGCCCCCCTTTTTTTTCTTTGCAATGGAAACTTGACTTCTCAGCTAATAGCCCCATTTCAGCAACAGTAGTTCCATCAAATGTTAGAGAGAGAAAAGCACAGATTCTGAGTCGATTGTTGACTTGAATTTCAAACCCTGTATTATTCTGTACTTACCTTTATAAAGGATTAATTCATATTAAGTCCCAAATGGCTATGAAAATAGAGAGTCAAAATCTCTATGCAAATCTGAATCTACCAGAATATTCTCTACAAATAGAGACGATAGGAAACTCAACCACTGCTACACCTTTCAACTAAATAAATAAATGAATAAAAGGTGGACCTCAGTTGTATGAGATGCTTGATAATTTAGTTTCTGAGCAAATCAAAACATTAAACAATACCAGTACAGAACTCCTTTCTAAGTTTGAACTCTTAGACAGAATCCCTACCAATCATATTAATAAGAACTTATTTTAATATACACTTTTACTGAACACACATGTGTTTTCATGTTACTGAACTGAAAAAAAGGATTATATTACAAGATTTCAAGACCTCTCAATTGGATGCCACTAATCAGACAAAGAAAAAGAAAGATGAAGGCTACAATTTACATTTTCACAAAAGGCTTGGAAAGCAACTTCTTGTTACCGACTTTAAGTCTTGCTCAGTATAAGCATACAAAGCTCCACATTTTCTCAGATTCAAAGGAAAAATCTTTTAAATTACATGGAAACAGATGTATGCATTCCTACCCACTGTGTCTTTTGCAAGTTACCTCAGTTTTAAATTGTTATTTCAGAAAAGAACTGGTTTCTTTCTTTTTTAAGGTCTATCTAAAATGTTCTGCAGTTATGCAATCCTCACTTGATTTCTACCATTCTGGTTTAAAAATTAGCAGTCATTTTCAAGGCAATTTCAGCTTTGCCTGAGAAACACAGTGTTCCGGTACACAAGCCAATCTTGGAATTGCAGCTGAGCACAGCATGCAAAAGACTGATGAAATTTCCAAACTATTCAGCTACCATTATTTATTTTCCTTGGATAAATGGCATAATCCAGTTTAAATGTATAGATTTATTAGAAGATATGCAAAAGTATCAAAGGATTTTCTTCCAGTCTAGAAGATCAAGAAGATTCAGTTTTCTCCGTCTTCATGTTTCCCACAGGGAGAGCCTAAAGGTTTTCTTCTGGCCTTTGCAATACTCTTATCACAAACCAGCATTACTTTCGTATGAATTTGCATACTGATGAGGATACTGTATGAACACACGATAGGACTGCATCATGGTGACAATGTGAAAAAACACTAGTTTATGTAAGTTCCTACAGCAACAAGCGTGACAGCATTCATTTTCTGCAATCGCCAGACACGGAAAGATACTGGTATCTCTTTCCGGAGTCTAGCATCACTTTGCAAGACTCCGAATAAGCCTGAATGTTTTTGAATAAGATCAAAACTGCTTATTACCTGTTTTTCCAGCTCCACTCTCTCCTGTAATAAGGATACACTGGTCTTTGTCCTGGTCCCTTAAAGATCTGTATGCTTCATCTGACAGAGCAAAGCTGCAAAGTAAGAAAGAGTCAAGTGAGAATAGATAAAACAAATACCAACAATAACTAGAATCTGTCCTTCACATCCAGGTGGGGGTGAGGGGGGGAACCCAAACAAACAAAAAACCCCCAAGTCCTAATAAGTGGTGAAGCATTCACTTTTCAGAATATAAAGACCCACAGAAGCAAAATGGATACTTTTTCTCAGTGGCTCATTTAGACTTTCTCCAGGAACAAGCAAGCATAATCTCTAAGTTTTTCTAAAGATAGCACACTCAAAACAAATTCACAAAATTTCAGGGAAATTTAGGTAGCGTTCTTCATTGAACAAAATGTCAATGCATCATCAGGACATGTTCTGTCTGAAGACAGTTAAGAAAAAGGAAAGAGGAGAATCCTGAGCACTAACAATAGCATAAGCTGCAATTTCTACTCTGAAAAGTATGAATAAATGTCAGAACCTTATAAAATATTGAGCATTTTAAGCATTTGGGTATTGCCGGACTTTTGCATAAATATGCAGAAGTGTTTCCCAATAAGTGTGTTCTTAACTCAGTAAGGCTGATGTCATGCAGTGAAATTAAAGAATATAGTAAGAATCAACAGCTTTCCTGTACCAAAAATGTCTTTCCATGCAGCTCAGAACATCATGATCCTGAAACTACCGGGCTGCAATTTGAATCCAGAGGTGCTTTGTTGCCATGCAGCAACATGTATTTCGGAGAAATGCAGATGTGTTACTTATATTTAGGTTTTTTTAGTAGTAATTTTGAGACAGAGAAAGAGTAGTATTGGTTTTGTTTCAACTGCATTTTTCAGCTCATGGAATAAAGAACTCTGGAAACTGAGCATTAGAAGCCCTTGGAAAAACTTAAGCAAGTCGTATCTGGAAAAGGACATAAAAGCAAAATCCAAATAAAAAGGCACACTTGCATTATACAACTTAAAGAAAAAATTTGATAGCCAAACACGGCATATTTTTACATTAAATAAACATCCATTCCACAGACCAAGAGCTTTGTTAGATTACTGCACCTAGTAAAATATTTAGTGTTTGTATGTACTTAGAAGTGAATATTGTTTATTATTTACAGTAAACAAACCATGTATGACAAATAGAAATGAACTCTCAGGTCAACATAAAATGCATAATCATTGCAGGTTCAATGCACCTTTTAGAAACTTGATTCTCTATTCTATGACAGTTCAGGAGCTTTGCATTCAGCTGATTACAAATAGATCAAGTATTTGTTTTGAATAACGCAGCCATATAGTGCTTTCACAGGCAATCACAGCCCCTTTATAGATAAGCAAGCTCTTTGTCATGAAACTAGTTAGGGGCAGTGTGGACAACACAATGCAAGTAGTGAGAGCCGCAGAGAGCCTTTTCCAGAGGCTCCTATTGCCACAGCTTGAAAGCTTTAAATATTAAATCTACATATACTCAAATCAGTTCATACATATTTCGTTTTTGCTACCACTGTTCCTTAGCTCAGGCAGTTCTTCCTTCTGGCTTCTCTCCCCAGAAAAGTTTATATGGAGAGCATGTCATATTGTCCCCAATTTAATCATTACATGCATGTGCAACACCATTTATACTTCCTCATCCCCCACCAGTATTAGATTCATCTCATATTTGCTTTTTTGGGTTTTCGTTTTGTTTGCTTGTTTGTTTTTATGGTTGCATCATGTTATCAGCTTAGCCATCCTGCAAGAGACCAGCATACCAAGTGAGTGGTATTCTGAAAAGGCTGGAAAACAAGTAAATGAAATACCTTACGGCTCCTTTACTACTAAATAATCACACCTTCCCCTCCCTCCCTAGTTCCTGCCAATGATGCTCATGTCAGATTCCCCGTCTTTGTGTCCCTCCTGTCCCCTTCTCTCCTGCAGCACATCCGCCTGCCTAGTTGCGTGACCAACCCAGGGCTCCGTCTCTCTCACTGCTTTTCTTGCCAACTTACATTGTCTAAGGCACTAAATTACAATTCTTCTCTCTGCACAGATGGTTGGGCCATCCACTTAACAACCACGATCAAAGGTCATTAACTCCTTTTGATACATATACCATTGAACCCAAATTAAGACTGATCTCTCAAAACTTAATACTGCTATGGTGATTGAAGCATTTGAAGTCAGTAGTTCAACTGGAGGTGAAAATGTGTTTACGAGAAAGTAGCAAGGCTGTAATGTTTTTAGCATTACAACAAAGTCAATTTGTGATGTGGCCAACATGCTGGAGAAGTAGCAAGATAAAAATATTCTGCTGCTGCTGAGAGACCATGACACAATTTCTGGCATCCACTTTACTGTCCGGAATCCAAACTACAGTAGCAATAATACTTTACCAGACTCTCTTACAGGACATATTTAGGAAATGAATAATATTTGTTGAAAACTGCTGCAGATATACTTGTAAATTGAAGAGTACAATGCGTGGCACTCAGAAAAGCTTGTTCCATTACACATTACATTCCTTTTTGCAAGGAAAAAAAAAGCACTAGGATGAAGAGGAAAGAAATGAAACTGCACTGAGCATTCATGGGCCATGTGAGAGCACGTTAATACCAATGCCGTGGTTTCCATGGGTTTGATTCAGGAAACTGGCTTTCAGCAGG
>NW_009187592.1:6509-8073 GCF_000690835.1 Fulmarus glacialis
GATACTTTTCAAACTTACAGACTGGACGGCTCATTCCGTGCCTGCTGTCCTTCAAACAATCTCAGCCATCAACTAGTATTTCACTGTTAAAACAACTTCCTTGGCAGTAGTTTCACGCCAGAAAATGAAGTCAGAATCAAGCACAGAGAAAGTATTCTCTCTGTTGATATACTGAGTTATGAGTTAATCAGCTTAGGAACCATTCATCTTTCCTAATACACTGAATTTGAGTTTCCCAACTGCCCTCGTCAAAATATATTTTACTGCTTGATGTATTTATTAACTCTGCCTGCACTGCATAGGTAAAAACACCAAATCATGCTTTTTCTCCTCCCTCAGCAGAGAAACTGAGAGTCTAATACTGCAACGAGACCTCTGAAGTTGGAGAAGAGAGTGGGATTTCATCCAGTTCTGGTTTTATCCAATCTAGTCAGAGACGCTTGGCATATATTATCTTTTCCTCCAATCTTCTACTCAATCCACCAAAGCCTAATACTTGACAAGTGTATCAATTATTATCTACTACAGACAAAAGAAAAAATAAGTGGAATCATTTCAAAAGAAGTTTTGCGTACGTACTTATCAAAAGTTACCTAGCAGAAGTGTTCTAAAATTTACCTCTGACATTTCAACCACTGCTCCAACAATTCAATTGCAGGAGGCATAACCAAAAGCGTATTTAAATAACTAAGATTTCTTTGTCTCTCTGACGTTGCAAAAACAGCATTAGACACATTTATGTCAGAGCCTGAACAAAGATCTTTATCTCAAAGAAAAAGATAGATCTATTCATTTGTCACGTCTACTTTCATGGCACACCGTTACACCTCACAGTCCTTCCTATCTATTATTGCCTTTTATCTTTGCAATAAAAAAAGAAAAACCCAAACCCAAAACTTTGAGTCTTTTGGTTCAAACTCTATTTGTTCCAAAAATATAATATCATGCTGTTCCCCATTTGTTATAAACGTATAAAATATTTTCACTTAAGATCATTTTAGTTTAACACGTTTTAATGATCCGTAGACCACAAAGAATCCTTCTATTCTTTTCCTTCTAGCAACATTAAGAAACACGGCTCTGTAAAGTCAACATTTGCAACTATAGGTTTAAACCACATACCACGCTTTGAACCACCTCACAATTACAGAGCCTAAGTAAAATTTTAGAATAGTTTGTAGTTTAAAAAGCAGTTATAAACCATGTGTTTTGAATTAGCTGGTGAGTGTGTCAGCAGTGACATTTACCATACCTTATAATAAGCTCTCCTTTGATTTTTAGGTTTTCATGGAGGAAGACGACATTTTCCTACCACAACAAACACAGAAATATTTACTGGAGTTCTCTTTTAGCTAAGACTTAAATATAGAGGCAATTTGAAATCGAAACGCCACCCACACCTAGCTCAGTAAGAAGGCTCTGCTTTTTTATAGCATGGCTTTTTCAGCCACATAGCTCCAGATGGCCAGATCTGTCACAAAGTCCTAGACCAAAAATTCTAACAAAGGGAAACAGCAAATAGGCCTCCAAGGGGCATTTCCAAGGGGCTCCAGCAATTTTCAGC
>NW_009187592.1:8104-35169 GCF_000690835.1 Fulmarus glacialis
ATGCTCTAACAAAACACCGGGGTCAGGAAGAGACAGGCGCAAGGTTCCCACCCACTCACCCCGAAACAAGCATCAACTGCTAGTGCTTCATTTGAATGCTCACGATTGCACCCACAATTACACCAGGGGTAAAAACCTTGCTCTTACTGTCATAAATTCAGCTCACGGGAGCAGCTCTTCTCTTCCACCGTCTTTTTCCTTTAAGCCAAAATCACGAGGATCAGTGTTCGCCAGCTATCGGTACTTCTTTCCTCCTCTCATTTCCCTTAGCATCCTCAATTAACAGTAATTAGTTAACACTATCATAAACTTCCTCCGATTGCTTTTCTCATGCACTAATAGAGTCAACTGCCTTCATCCCATCTTCACTGGCTGTTGCTTTGATTCTGAGAGTCTCGGTCCCCATTTTAAAACATCTATTGCTTAATCTTGGCTTGCAACTGCCAACTCATTTGCTACTTTCAAAGGAAATTAAGAAAACCCCTCTTCTTGACCGTTCCAATTCCTTGTGAAGCAGAGCCCTGGTACCACTTCATTTCTGCTCAACTGTGTCTAAACACACTGGCAGGATACTAGAAGTCAGTGCTTATCAAAGACTACATACCATGCTAGACTAAAAAGAACAGCAGTAAAATGTAAGTTGTATGTATATTTTCAATGTAAATTTTAGATAAAATGTAATTTATATTAATTCTTTCAAGTTTAATTAAGAGCATCATTCCTTTTCTTTCTGAATGCATAGAAGTGCTCAGTAACAGGGTAACAGCAAAAAAATTATTTCCTCCTCTCACAACATGCAGTGGGAAAACATCAGAATCACAGTTTGTTTGGGTATAAAAATTCCTAATAACCTGAGCTAGGAACAGTGGAAGCACATTTTATACAATGCTTTGAGGCTTTACATTTTAAATCATCACTATTTGCTATATATGTTCCCCCCGCCCATTGAAGCTCAATGGAAAATTCACCATTCAGGAAAAACAACCGTAAGAGATTATTTATAGTATTAGCTCATAGTGCAGAATCATTTAATCTAATTGCCCTAAGGATAAAAAGTGTACTCCCATTTTCCATAATTACAAACTGTCTCATGTTCAGCACTTTGACACACTTGAAAAGAAAAGGTTGATTAGCCTGCCATTGGAGTGAATAAAGTAACAGCTAAATTGATGGAGCATCAGCTCGGATAGACCTTCACAGGCAAGCAGCTGCTCTTTGAAAAACGCCAATCAGGAAAAAAATAAAATAAGTTTAAACACCAGGATAAAGAGGTGTGCTAAGGCAGATGGAAAGTCTTTTCTCCTATTCATATTCTCAAATTTTATTTTCCTGGTGAGCACAGAAACCTGTTTTATCAACAATACTATGTGGCTAATATAGACAGCAGAAGGGTACCTCCTGCGTACGCTTCCCTACTTTGTTATTCACATTAGCAACTGTGACGTTATTAGATGCAGAATAAAGCCCAAAGCTGTGTAAATCAGCCCATTTGATTTGTAAGAAGCAGCCATAATTTATGGAAGGAAAGGGAGAGAGGGGAAGAGAGGGCAAAGAAGACAGACAAAGCCACTCTCGATTTTCAAGAGTAAAACACTTTAAAACACAGCCTAATATTAAGCCAGAGAGATTTATTTTCTGTTCCAGTAGACTGGGAATATAATATACCCTCTGATACTCATATACACACTGCAGGTTTAGTAGAAGCGTTGATTCAGGCCAATATTCTGGGGTCTGGACAAAAAGAAGAAAATCTTCTTTCTGAAAACCTTGTCTTTCTCAGGATGAAGCAGATTTCAGTTGTGTCCAATGGACTTCACCTCAAAACCTCCCTACAGAGAGGTCCAGCCAACGCTTCTTCCCCAAATACCGTGCCTGCACAACCTCTCAGCTCAACCACAGCCCAGTCTGTCCCTGATCCTTTTCTCTCTCTCACGATGGCACACACTTCCCCTCCAAGTGAGCAGGAGGCTTTATCAGTTCTGATCACTTCCTTTTTACTGACTGATGGTCCAGAAAAATGTAATTTTTTGAAAACCAACAGTGGTCTTTCCCCAGCACTGTACACAAAAGCCAAAAACACAGCCTACGCTTTTCTGCCTGTTTCAACATCATCTAAAGCATCTCTTTAGAGCTGCACATTAGTACGATGGAAAACAAGAAACGCCTTTTACTAGGAGCCTATGACCCAGCTGTTGCATTATTTTCCTTTAACTGGTGGAAAACAGGATCTCTGAAGCTGAGGATGACCGTGCCACTTTCTAACCCACACTACAAAATAAATTCTCCCTCTAAATTTTAGCAAACACTATCAACCCCAGTAAGCATGTCCACATCACATTCAACAGCTCAGCCCTGTAAGCTGGCAGTGAAATATGCCCAGCAGACTGTCAGGAGAGTGACCGAGGCATGGGTCCAAGGTTGGGTCCTCCAAAGTAATGTAACATGATGGTAGAGCAGAGCAGCGGGCAGAGCTTTGGTGCTGCAGATAACCAAGCCGACAGGTCTGTCTCCTGTCCCGGTAACATGTTAACCATGGAAAGCCCACTAAGGCGTACCAAATTGAACTAACGTGAACCAGTGCCAGCTGTACACACCATAAACACCTGCAGCTGCAGACAAACCACAGGTATAACCCGTGACTTGGTTTGCCTAAAGACGGGAATTAAAATAGCGAGCTTTTATTTGGAGCAGGTTCCTGTCGTCAGCTGAAGTGAACGCATACATAAACCAAGGCTGGAGGGGGATCTCCATGTCATGAGCTTTTCAGAAGAGCAGCTTGGCTTGGATTCCCCCTTGCCTAGTCCCATTCCTTGAAATAACATCAGCCAGCTGGATGCCAGCCTCACCCATACTAATACTCAGCCCATGGGTCTAGCATGAACGAGTAACTCCCATTTCCAAGGCAGAGCATTAACCAGATGAGTCTGTAACGCAAACAATCTCTCACCCCACGTACTGCGCTGCGTTCCCCAAGGCAGCCGCCCAGCTCCTGCACGATCACACAGGAGGACACAGCTTGGCCTCTTACAGACCTACAGCAAGTCAGTTTGCTGTAACGTGCACTGCAAGGATTTTACATTTCTTGGGAGAAAAGGCATTTCTGTTCACAAAAAATAGTAATTTTACTAGGCCATGATATCCTTGAAGGGAAGTACAGGAAGTGTTTTCTATTGTTTTATTAAAAACAATAATTTAATTACATGTAGTTTATTTCCTAAGATAAATCAGCACTTGCATGTTTGATTTAACAACTGCCTAAAACAGCCAACTCCTTACACTCAATGGGTTTACTGCAAAAGTATACGCTGAACCTTTTTAGTAGCCGTATTTTCTGTAAGAAGCTCCAGACTTTTCCTTGAACTGCCAGCCTGGCTGCACTAAAAAAGCATGTGGTCACCTGTGAGGGAAGCAGTTTCATGGCACACCAGAAATGCCAGTGGCAAGAGACTCACATTTCTCCGTGGACCTTTTGAAGCTTTGCAGCCCCTGAGGTTGGGTTTGTAAAACTTAGGATTTATTCCATTAACAAGCGCGTTCCTCAGTTCAAATGGAGTATCAAGGGGTCAGACAGCTGAATGGGACAGTAAGGAAAGAGAGGTGCAAACCGATTTTCCATGCTTGGCTTCTGTCAGAGTTTAACTAGAGGACACAACATTTTTTCAAATCCCCGTTTACTATTTCAACTACATACTAGCAGATTTAAATTGCATCTCTGAACTCTTGCATGTATTTGGAAATGAAGGGCTGGTGGGACAGGGAGGAAAAGGGGGAGCAAGGGAAAACAGCCATTCCCTTTCTGTGCTGAAATATCCAGACTCTCAATATTTTACAGAAAATTGAATTAGTTTCTGTACCTAATACAGCATGTGTCTGAAAATTAGGGAAGTTTACACACATATTTAGTTCATGTGAGCTTCAACCAAATTTTACATAAAATAAATCTTTTTCTGCAGAACAAGACATGCTTTGAGTGTGCTGCTGCACCGTGTGAATAGCACACTAAAAGTAAACTCCAATAAAACTGTAATTCATCTTGACTTAGGTGGCTAAGCATAATACATATTCCATCAAAATAAAACACTGAGAAACAATTATTCCTCATTTTTAAAATACCAATTGTGGCTAAACACAGGTCCTTCCAATTATCCATAGCTGTTTCAGAAAAAACAGGCCCAGAGTACAGTTAAGTGAAAGACTTAGAAGACAAGACTCTATAATCCTACTAGAGGAGCAATGATCATTATAGCTTGGCTTTTCCTGTACAGATGGGAATACGCTGTTCGTTGCTTTTTTTCCTTTTCTTTTTTAATTTATTTTTTAAATAGGATGCATCTTTGGGCCTTATAGTTTGAGCTTGTCCAAATCAGCAGCAGAGCACAGATGCTCCGTGTAAAAATGCCAGCGACTTCTTGATCTAGCAAATGAAACCACAATAGGGCTGTACTGGTTGCAGGGTTTTCCTGAGGCAGAGAGGGGAATACTGCTCTTATGATTTCACAGGGAAAAATGTTTAGCAAACAGGCAGCGTTCCATGTTGCTGCCTCAAAAAAATGTACTCCTGCTTGACAAAAAGAAAACCCTGCTTTTATTTGCAGCCCTACGCAGCATCACCCTGAAGTCAGAAGATAGAAATAAGTAATCTCCTCCTGATGCAGCGAGAGCAGACATACAGCAAGTCAAGTTTTGGCTTCCACAATAAGCGTGCATTGCTACCACATGCTCATGCAGGGACTTCTCTTGCTGCAAAAGTAGCAATACTCTCAGACAAGCTTGCTCCACTCTGCTAACTGGAGAATGAAAAATAAATTTATTCCTTTATTCTAAAGTAATTAAACATGTTCCAGTACTCAGGGGAAGATGAACAGTGAAGTGAGGTGCCCAGTTTCACATACTCACTTCATAGAAAGGGACATGCTCATCTTGCAGGACAACAGCATGCTGTAGCACAACTAAACTCCAGTATGCTGGACGTACCTAAGAGCTACAGCATCTCACATAAAAAGGTGCATCTTGGAGTGACTTCATAGCTCTGCCTGGTGAGATGGGTAAAGAAATGTCAGCCATGTGTAGTGCAATAGACTGCAATGGAAGGCAACAGTTTGCCATCAGAAAAAATGCCGAGCGTTCCACCAAATTCATATTACAATACTGGAGAAATAGGAGTATTATCACATCCTCATAGCTATTTGTAAGCTAAAATAAGTTGCTAATCATCAGATTTGAAATCTAGGCTCTGTAACACAAAAGCTAGCATGCAGCTGCCTGCAAGTTTATCAGAGACAACAGTGACAAAATTGCAAATAAAAGTAATTCAGTTATCTGGAAAACATCTGATGGGCAACGTCAACACTATGTAATTACATAGGTATGTTACTACTTTACTGGAGGAGTTACTGAATTTTTTCATTTTGCAAGTAACTCTTAAGTCCTCTTAACAAACCAAGTGGTTTGTTAAGAAGTTAAGAAGCCTTACACAACTTATTTTTTGCCTCCCAGCTCTCTTTTCCAAATAAAGTACCTCTCATGAACCCCTGGACAAAGTAGGCACTAAAGCTTATCTCAGCTTCCAAGAGCTTGTTAGCTCAGGTACAACATCAAGCTAACAGTCTGCAAAATTTGCTGAAGTTTGTGCATGACATTTGTGGATATATATCCAAAATGTTCTTTCCATGAATGGTCAAAGCAAGAAATGAAAAGCCTTCTTCCGACTGCTCAAACACTAGGCTTCAGTTCAACCCACGTGGACTCCTTCCAGGGACGATGCATTTCATCTATGTCCTTGGTTGGTCTGCTGATACTCAAGGAGGATGTCAATTGCACACATCTTTTTTTTGTCCTGTGGATACATCCTCACTAAGAATCATCTTGGAGTAATTATGATCAGTTGCAGTTTGAACTCCACAAGGTTTAGCAACTAAAAATCATTTCTGTAGTATATGAAAGGAAACTGTGTATACAAGAAAAATGCAGATTTGAACTAATTTACTGAAGTGACCACAATTAAACCGTCTTTGTAGTTCAGACCTTTGTTTGTAAACCCCAGTCCCAGCTCTCTTATCTATTCAAAACATAAGTAAAAGATTATTCAGTGTGCTAGACAGTAAATATTAAGACTGTGTATTTCCTGATTCATAACATGAAAAAGTTTATCTCTAATAACCCAAACTACATTAACCATGATGTACCCAGAGTTGAAGAAATCAGAGCATTTTGCATAAAGTTGCCAACAAAAAGAGATTGAATAGAAAACATTCTGCCTCTAAAGGTGGTACCAGAGCTGGAATTTTACTGAAGTTTCTTTAAGGCTTTAAACTGAAGTTTCTTTAAGGCTTTAGCCTTGTTTACGCTGTACCTAAAATCATGACAAAGGCTTCTAGCATAGCAGATGGGCATTTCCTGGTGTGTTATACATTGCTAAAAAAAAGAAAAAAAAAAAAGATGACCATTACACACAATGAGACACTTCCAATGAAAGGACGACAGCTGTTCTTAATTGCAATTTGAAATCCCAGTTCTTAAGAGAGTACCACGCTGCCAGTTCAGGAAGGGCACAATGAGAATTCTGGTCCGTGTACGCACAGCGCATAAAATGGGATTGCTGTCATTTCTGATAGGACCTCTACCTGCCCTCACTTTTCAGTCCGCATTTAAGAAGTGAAACATAGCAGTGCCTCCTTTTAAGTACCTTTCAGAGCACAAAAAGTCCCAAAATTCTAATGAAAGGAAAAATGAAGCTATTGGATCCTTTTTAAGAAATCAAGTTATATTTAAAGCCGCATTAAGTGTTTAAAAATGTTTTTATTTCCAAGTCCTCTCATAACATCAATAAATTTTCTACTCAGAAGAACCTCATTTTGTTAAGCAGCACAAAAAAGGCTAGTCTTATTTCTAGCATAGATGTACAAATGAAGAGCTGGAAGAACTATTTGAAATGTTGAGAAGAGACAAAGAGCAGTTATGTATTGACAAATTTGGAGAACTGCATTACAAAGCTGAAAAATTACTGCAGGTCCTTTCCTTTATTTAATTAAGTGCCCACTCCATTCACAAAATTCAGTCAGACATATTGAATGGATTCCCAAGCCTTTTGTGTGAATTGGAAGGATTCTACTTTATGTGACAATGTGAATTAATTAAAAAAAAAATCTCAGTGTTTTACATCCTAAAAATATCAATGGCATACTATGAATGCTAGCCAAAACGTTCCAGTTCCAGGAAAATGAGAGAAATGGGATCTGGCAAAAAAGTTACCGTTAGTTTAGACTACTGGAGCATTAACACACATCTCCAACTATCCAACGTATATTAAGGCTTTTTTTTCGTGCTTTTTTTTTTTTTTTTAATTATCTTTGCTCAGACAATCTAGCCAAACCCCAAGCTTTTTTATACTTACAAATAAACACAGACTATAACAAATACATTCACATGCAAAAAAAGAAGAGAGATCGTCACAGATAACTAAAAACATTTGACTCTCAGTCCCCAACATGACTGAAGTCAAATGTGAAAGTATGCTGTGTACAGAGGTACGAGTAAATATTTGAAAACAGTTCTGAAAACAAAGTTATTTTGTAGAGTCTCTAAGCCAGCAGTTAATCCATGAAGGATGCCCCAAGATTATTTCCCTCCGTACACCATGACGACAATTATAGAGTTACGGAAGCATCTGGAACAGATCTCAAGTTAAGCGTTTCCCTTAGAAACTCACAATGTTTTAAGGTACCAAATTCTTGCATTTTTTGCAAGCTTCTTCAAAAAGTCCACTGGACACGTGAATGGTTTTTTGTTTTTCTAATCGGCTAGGACCACACACGGCTCTCCAAATGAGAAACTGATGGATGAGCAGGCTCTACCGGAGCCAGGTGGGTCCTGCCCAGAGAGGGGGGCCTCTGGCAGCGGGACTTCAGGAGCTGTGACTGACAGTACTGCCAGCTGGGATGGCTGCGGAGACCGAAATCATTTGAGAGCCAGTGGATTTGGTGCTTTTGAATAATTTTGTCACGGCAGTAGCTGCTGTAGCTTCTGAGAGACAGAGAGATGCTGGAAGGCAAGACCAGAGGCAGAGTCCTCTGGTCCTGGGGTATTTTGGGAGACAGTTTTATCTTGATGCTTTTTATATCCCCTGTAGTCTATATACTCCTTTAAACCCAGGAGCGTTTAAATGCCACAATAGCACAAAAATCCACCTGGACTCTACACCGCCAGACTGCCTGATGTCTGGGTGAGCCTGTCTGCAGGCAGCCCCACCCCACCTGTGTTACAGCTCTGCAGCTACACACAGCATTATCCGTTTTCATGTTGGAAATCCCATGTCCCGGACAGTTACAGAAGAATGACAGCACCAGTGCCATACACAAAGAATTTAAAGGGCCTTTTCATTTCTTAATTTAGGCAGCGCTACTTGGAGGATCAGTGGAAAGGCTTATTCCAGTGAACTTTGGAATCTAGCCTAAATGTCACTCCAGACCATTTCAAAAATTAAAGCATAACATTCATCTATACACTGCTTTTCCAGGCTGTTTATACTTCTTGGGTGTTGGGTGCATTTTTTGAGCCTCCTTACAACCACACGTTCTGCTATAAATCAGTTCCTGTATTATTATGCATTATTACAAAATTTCATGCAATCTAATACTGGCAGCAAACAAGCAACTACTGTTCTTGTCAATAAGACTATATTCACCTCTGAAGCACTGGGGTGAGGTGGCTGCATTATGTGCTATGGAAACCAACTAAAACAGCCCTGCTCAAATTTCAGGAAAAAGCTAAATATTGTCGCATGCGAGAGAAACCTTGCTTTATACCCTAAGCCTTCAAGCTCACAAAGCACTTCCAAAATGCCCTTCAGAGAATTAGAATGGCCATTTCAATATGGCCACATCACAACGCCTTCCTCAAAGCTCTCTTTTCTCAGAAGGACTTCTGAGGTCTCCTACCAAGTGTAAAACTTAGGAAACTGTGCATCTCACGGGTGGTGTGCCAGCAGCCTGCAATAGAAGAGGCTCTTCTCAGGCACGAAGTCCTTCTGACTCTTGAAGCAAGTGTGATGCTTCATCCCCTGTTCATCTACACACTTGAGGGATTTACATTCACGGATACACTGTATTCAGTACTGCCTCACCATAGAGGTTAAAAGAGTAATAAGCCTGACCCTTTCCAAAATAAGACTTCACTATTCTCTGTAGGTTTTTTCCCCCCCTTCTTCTTTCAACTCATTCCTAGCATGGGTTTAACAATTAGGTACTGGCAGTCCTCCCTAATTGTTATTTATGATTTCTGTCAGCCATAGATGTTCCCTCCCTGCCCAGCGGTTAATTTTGCCAACCAACCTCTGAAGTGATCATCTTCCCTCGACTATAAATCTCTTCTGAAAGAGGCACTCTGCTGAGCCACATGAACAAGTCCAAAGACTGAGTCTCTGGAGAAGTCAGGAATTATTAGGAATAAGAACAGAAGGTCTGTAAAAAGGGGATACTGCAAGGTGAAAAAAATCACGGGGGGGGCTTTAAAAAAAAAAACCACACACACCGAAAAAAAACCCAAAACCAAAGCAAATTAAGATGAGGAAAGGACAAACTGAAAAGGAAATGTTAAAATAAACATACTGAGGCTAAGAAGGACACTAAACTATGGCACAGGTTCTCACCCCACTATCCCCTTCTTCAACAAATAAAGATAGCTACTGTGTATCTTAAAAATCTGCTACCTACGGGGGAAAGCTTAGTTTTACATATAGGCAAAAATGAACCTTCACAGCTGGGGCTTTATCATGTCCTTCAGACAAAAATATTTGCTTTAAATCAAGGAGGAAAAAGAGTTACTGTAACTTTGGTGTTTCTGAAGACATGCAATCCTGGAACACCAGCAAAAAAAGCCAGAACCAAAAATGTAACTTCCATATTCACTGCTTACACCGGTTAAAAACTTGAAAAGGAAACAGCAAATTGTCAGAGTAACTGCAGATATCCGCAGGATAATGATTTGTCCCAGTAATTATTAATATGATGATCACCGAAATGGGGAATATTAGTAAGTTCCTCATTCTTGCATTTTAATAGGCATCAGGTTGATACCTTTGTGCTTGTATCCTATATAAAGGCAAACTGGTTTTCAGGAATTGCCAGCAAAAGTTTAAATCTCTCTAAATTTGAAAGCTTTTAATGTAAAACTATTGTCTCTTTAGAAATATTTGACTTAAAACAACTAATAACAAGTAAATAAAATATACAGCAAAATTGCCTAAGTGGAATGCAATAGATGTCTGATAAAAGCCTTCTCCAGGTATTTTCCTGCTGTCCCAGTTATTCACCATAAATACTTCAGTGCATAGCGAAAAAAATGCATATTGACTCTGAACTCTTATTTGCTTGTAGCTTACTGTTAGCAGTACAGTTGCCACTTTCTACTTTGTCCCTCAACTTAAAATAATCCGTGATTCTTCTAAAGTGAGCAGGTAAGGCGTTTAGAAGATGAAGGGGAGCAAAAAGCCACATGCCACCCTACCTCCCAGAGACGGAGATCTGCTAGTAGCCAGGAGCCAATGTTAAGCTAGGAAATCCAAGAAAGCACCTACTTTGCAATCCCTTAAAGCAAATCTGTTACTGGTAGGAAATTGATACGGCATGATGGTTACAAATAAACGGTACGATAAGCTATTTATTTCTTATTGCCTTCACTTCAAAGATGCCAGCAACTGCCTTTGTCACTGGTGGAAGTCAATGTAAATTAGCAAGATAGACAGCTTGGTTCTCTCTCATGTCTAGCTTACCTACAAGGTAAGCAAAACAGCAATTACATCAACTGAAAGAGTAATTACATCAACTGAAAGAGCAGAACAGAAGTAGGACTGCACAAATCAAGGAGCAAACTGTTTTAACACTGAAATGTCATACTCTGCCCTGTCAAGTCAGAGACAAGTTTGATCCTGCCTTGCAGATAAAGACAAAACCAGCAAGATTAACAAAACACTAAGAAAAAACAATTAAAAAGCTTGGTAAACTTCCTGTAACAGCTATGCAAATAGCCACAGACTATGAAAATAAGCATTCCAGGAGACCTAGAAAAGTAACACTTTATTACATGGTGCCACAACAACAGTGGTGTATTTAGAGAGGAATGAACTATTAAAATAAAATCTCTTTGATCAAATTTTATCAGGTATAACACTATCCAAAATCACCTGACCAGGAACTTTCTCCCAGAAATTCAGTTTGGCTGCCCATTCAAAATGTGTCCGTGGCCTTACTCTATAGTTTCCACAGAACATTAAAAACAAAAACCCGCCCAAAGCCTGCAATTAAGTATTAACCAGCGTCACTGAAAGCGTCAGTCACTCTCACAGACACTCTTGAGGAAACACAGAGCAGATGACCAGGTGTTCACTCCCTCGTCTTTCAGATTAGGGTTAAGAAAACACGTGAACAGATTTTTCACTCCCATGGGTATGTGTCTCCTTCAATAACCACATATGGAAAAAAAAACCTCTAGGTATGGATTTCCTTAATTATATATTTCTGTCATTATATATATGTCATTATATGTTTCTCTCTCTTTTTCCTTCCCTTTTCATTTGCTCACCTAGCCTGCTACTGGGACAGTTGGCATTCTCAAGCACATCCTCCGTATACCAATCCATCACATCGAAACACTTGCACGTACCTCAAGCATAGACAGAAGGTCATACAAAACTCCTGGAAAACAACCAAAACATGATTTAGATTCCTCATTTCCCAGGAGCTCCCACACAAAGCCGGAGCTCTGGGAATGTTCCACGGCAGTCTGCTCCAGAGACGCTGACGCTTAAAACCTGGGATTGCCAAACCTGAAGGTTCTCTCCAAAATGACAGACCTTGGAGAACATGAGCTATCATGCCAACAGGTGACAGCACGTTTATTTCTGATGGAAGCGTTTTGGTGCCATACAGACCTCATTTCTATAGGAATCTCAAACCAAACCACTGCTAGAAATTTTTTGCAATAAATTCTTTGCATTTTTCTAGCTAGCACTAGTAACAAAATTTGATTATTTGTACAAATAAGAGATGCTGAAATAAGAAACACGCTATATATAATTTTATTTCTAGACACACTTTCTAGGTCATATGCATTAGTTTCCTTACAAACGGTCAAGAGTTTTGCTTTGCTCAGGATTACACAATAGGAACCAAAAGTCTTTTCCCAAAGCATACTTAAATGGTGCAGTGGGCACCACAACCAATTCTTCTGAAGAGGCCATGGCTCAACTGAGATTTACACATCAAAGAAAAATAAGTATGTATATCTCCACAAATCAGTGTGGGTTTTTTTTACCCCCATGTCAGAAGAAATACCACAAATTGCAATTTGTCTCACAGCATCTCTTCATTAAAGTTCCTGAGCAGCTAAAAAAAACCACCTTGAAGATTGCAAGGTCTCTGTGGAAGTGTAGCAACGTCCCCAGACATGCCTGAACCCTGCTTTTAACAGTGGCCTGCTACTCAGATCAGTCAACCCTAGAATTAGCTGCAAGCTCCAAGGCTGGGATGGATGCCGGCTCTGTCCCAAACCCAGTTCTTGGCCCATACTGACCAGTGTGGTGGGCAAGCACCCCGTTGGTGATTAGTCTAGGCTTGGCTGCAGCAGGACCATATAGTCACCCTGTAAACTCACCTCATGGGCTATTAAACGGCATTCAAGTACCAGCTCTATGTTCATAGAGTGAACAGCTGGACTGGCATGAATCCTCAGGCTACCACACAAGGCACTATATATTAATGTGGATGAAAAGTTGTTTTAGGCTTGTCAGAGATGGCATAAGGCAGCCTACATAGCCCTTATTTTAGACACCTACAATATTTTAAAGTATGTTTTAAAGATGGTGAGAAGTTTACCGATTTTAGCAGAGACAAAAGTGACTCTCTTGATTCTGCAGTTCTCATAAGCATCTACAGACAGGTGGGAAGGAAAGCAAGGTCAGCATAAGGTAAGATCATTTTATATTTCTATTTGAAAAGAAAACACTGTATCTGTAAAAGAAACCATAACAAAGATTATTTCGTAATCCTGTATTTTTAAAGACATGTTGTCTATTTAGCAGGTGTCAGAAGACAAAATTTTCATACAGAAGCAATACCAAATAAAGAAAATTTGTGGAGAGATCATATCTGTCCAAGATAAATTAGTCTTACACTTTTCATGACTTGGCATTCTATCCAAACTTGCAAGGAAAACCTATTACTATCACGCAGTCGAGATCTCCTGACATAAGTTAAAATTCAACATTTTCTCACTTCAAACTACTGCTCTTAAAGTGGATTTCTAGTGTTTGGACTCCAGAAGTTCTTGCTCCGAGATGGCATTCTGACCATACAATTATTGTCATTAGTGATGAATGATGTTTATGAAACATTCTTCTACCAAGTGAAGACTCTCACTGCTGACCATTTCTATTCTGGAAAACCATCTCTCTCAAGAGAGATGGAAAAATGTGGAGATCAATATATTACTATGTACTTGATTCACCATGTAACCAAGTACACAGAACTGACTTTCAGAATGTCAGACAATTGTAACTCCCAGATTTTATTTTTAAAATCCTCCATCATATGACAGCAAATTTTACGCAGCTGAACAAAGTCAGCAGAGCAGAAAGTTCTTTTAGCAAGCAACTGTGTTAATTTAGCAAGCAATTGTGCTTGCTAAACAAAACTGTGAAGAAAGAAAACCTGAACATAGCCAGAGTTCAGATCCAAGAGGACCAAGAACTACCAGAAGCTTATTTGATCTGATTAATTGGCTGTCTGCATTTCAGCCAATGTATCTGGAAAAGTTACAGGTGAAGTGTGAAGGCAAAAAATTAATCAGAACAAAATAACTTCCAGAACTCCTTCCACAGATAATTTGCTTTTAACGTAAAAGCTAACACTGAAGGAAGATGCATAAACTTATGGCCATGTTTAGACACTTATCCTATCGCTGATCACTCAAGTCAGTCTCCGGAATATGTGACTGCAAAGTCAGGTGGCAACCTCACAACACACTGGAAACACTTCTCTACCCCAGCATCACGGCGAGGAGAGGAACAGCTGGCTTTAATCTCACCACTACGATGTCTAACAAGATAAAACGATTACTGCAACATACAGACCTTGAAGACAAGGTACCTTATTTTCAGCCATACCACCCACATGTGATCAAAGTCTTGTCCTATTATGGACAGGGCTTAACCATGTTCCATTACTCTCAACAATTCTGACCAGGCCCAAATAATATGGGTTGTGTCAGTTCTCTATAACCACAAGGCAAGGCCTTTGACTTTTTTGCAGTATGCTCCCCTGTAGAGGAATTACAGAAGGTGAATGAAAGTCAGAATAAGAGATTATACCTACTTCCCAGCCTTCTATTCCTAAATTTAGACAAATCAAATTTTGCAATCTTATATGTCTGTACATATGCTACATATTTTAGCCTTAGAATTTGCATTATATATTTTTGGCACTCTGGCTGCCCTCTTAGAATGGGCTCATTTCCACCCAGCACAGAGGAGAGGAAACCAAGCTTTTCTTTTCCTACAGTTACCATTCAGACATATCCAATATACTTCTGCATTCATCATGAGGGTTTTTTCTTTTTTTGCATTGTGCAAAGAGAAATTAAGAGTTTCAGATATCAAAAGTAACACTGCATGACTCAAACATTTTTAACACCTAGAGGCTTTCATAAGGCAATCTGGACTTTGAAAGAAACAGATTTCCTCGAAAACAGACTACTTACTTTACAATACAGTAATAAACGCTACTGCTAACAATTAGAGGAAAGTGTTCTGAAGTGCACATACCAGGACGAAATACATGAAACAGAAAGAGTAACTCATCTGGACTTCTCTTTAAAATAAGGATGAACTAATAAAAATTCATGTCGGAAGAGTGGTGGTGAGATTTTTGTTTTGTTTGCTTTAATCAACACGGACCTTTTGATGAGAGAGACAGCTGGTACCATCTGTTTCAGGACAGAATGAAAACTAAAACTTCTTCACGGTACTTACATATGAGGACTGAGTTCATAAAAGTTTCGGTTTCTGTATTCTTCCACTTTCTCTGGAGTATAAATGGGTAGAGATCTGTAGGGGTTTATTGATATCACCACACTGCCAATGTATGTCTGTTGAAGGAAAACAAAAAAAATTATTGTGGATTTTTCTTTTTAACACACTTTTGCTGCTTATATATTATTCTCCCATTTCATACTTACGCAAAAACAAACAAACAAAAAGCCTAATGTACATACACTCTGAAACAGCTTTTAGATCTCTCTCAACAATCACTGTTGGGTACCAAGTAGCAATTTCTACATAACTGAAAGCCTCTTCATACAATATTTCTGTGACTAATACAGTTGGGGGAGGGAAAGGGAAAAGGACACAGATGTTCACAAAGAACTGACTCCACCTGCATGGCAAATGTCACACGAGTTTTGCTGCAGCCCTTGGGCACTCAACTCGTACAAAACCACGTAAAGGCAAGGCCGGGGTTGGACTGCGCTCCCTCGCCCGAGGAGGAGCCTCGCGCCATCTCTTCAAAGCCTCGGGCACAGAAGAGCTTCACAGACAAGAAATCTGAAGGCTAATAGCCTCTGACAGATTTCTGTCAAAAGAGAGACTTACTGTCAGGATTCAAGTCAGTCGAAGTCCTGCTGTGGTTCCTCAGCAGACATGAAGCATAATTTTTATTTCCAGATTCTAAACATACTTGCCATTACCCTTGGAAAGCAGATGGACAACGTATTGTTTTACTCTGTTAGGTCCCATTCACTACCGAGTTGTATGAAGAGCGATACTGTACACCATGATGACCATGTTGGCACACGACACAATTAACCTGCCTTCGCCAAGCCTACTGTTGGGTGCCCGGCAGCTCTCTACACCTCCCTCCAGCTGCAAGGGTTGCATTCAAACACACCCGAGTAGCAAAAAATGCCAAAACCCCATTCTACCCTGCCTGCAGATACTGATCAAAGATTAATTAAACCCCAAGTGTTTGGTATCTCTTTCCACAACCATGAAATAAATAAATAACACCTGGTAAAACACAACTTTCCAATAACCAGGGACTCCCTGGGAGGTGTAAAGGCTGTACCCAAAAACCACAGGTTCCCGTTATTTGGATTACATTCGCTAGTAACTGCAAAAGAAAAACAGTGGTTTTTACATAGGTCTATGATTTTAAATGGCTTCTTTGCAGTGATACCTTAGCACCTCGCAAACACGATTTGGATTTCTCCCCACAATTTTTCTTACAGGGAAGTGCTGTAATACGCATTTTTAAATGGGAACAGAGGCACAAAGAGCCTGAGTTACTCACCGACAAAGAGCAGAGCACTACCTCCAGAGCTGCAGTCACAAATTAAAAACATTAATTGCTGCAACTCTTCCCTATCTTTCATGTCTAAAGCAATTCTCTGCTAAATGCTTATCAAATTTGGTCCTAAGCAGAAAGCTAGGAGAGCAGGATTTCCCATTTTCCACAGTATGCATATTCACAGGCAAGCTGTGACCTCACATGGCATTTTCTGTCCCATTTAAAACAGAGTTGAACGAACTAGACTGCAGTGATAAAACAAGTAGCGTGAGGCTTCCAGAGACTCTTGTAGCTCATCCTTGTAGTGTTTACTACCCACAGGATGAAACAGAAGCAGCCACTGCTGACAATTCATCGTACAACTGCTGCTACGATGAAACACAATACTTCACTAATTGGTCTCAAGACTCACCATTTCTAAACAAGGCATACTTTCTCCTCTCCTTTGGAACTGGCCAAAAACCTTCTGCAAAATATTTCCCCCCATGTATCTGAGCCCAGAACAGACCAAATATCCTAGAAACAGGCTGGTTTCACACCAAGAGCCCATGCAGAGTGCTGCAAGGGGAGCAAGCCTGAAGGTGCCTCACATCTTGGCAGCCAGGCTGCAACTCAAAAGAGGGACAACTCCAATCTGCCTCACACCGCAACCTGGGAGGGAAGCACCCCCAAAGGCATTCAGATACAGACTGTTGAGAAAATCCCAAAATAATTAAGATTTTTGCTTCTTTCGAATACACGCCACAGTGTGTGCTTATATGTATTTTCTTCAAATAAAAAAAAAAAAAATTGTTCTAGTTTTGTGGTCATCCTCCCCCTAAGGAGGAAAGTGTCTTCCATCTATGTCTGACCTCTCTGGCTGAACAAGAAGAAAATGCAAAAATTGCCTTTCTACTGTGTTTACTTTGCTCTCTCAACACATGCGGCTTTGGCAATTTGCAAGCCTACAGATTCTTGGTGAGAGTAACAGATAACCAAGAGTAAGAAGCTTTCTAGTCTTCACAAGTGCATGGATACCCCACATCAGGACTCTTTCCTGATAAAACATTAATATATTAACTTGTTTCCTCCTAAATCTTAAGAATTTGTGAATTCAGCCTGTTGTGAAATCAGTGCTGCAAAGTACCAGCAGAAGAGAGATGAAGGCCAGATCTTGAAGATTATATTTTGAAATAGGAATTCTTTGGAACTCGAAGACTTGCCCTTTTCAGCTATTCTGCTACCATAATAGCATACAATTTAATCGCTAAGTTCCTTGAAGTACCCCGAGATGCCAAGGTAAAGAAAGATGAGTGAAAGTGAAAACCTTGATTTATATTTTGAATACAGGCATTCAAATGAGATTTATTTAGAACCATCTCTTCATAGCTAAGTATTGCTTAGACGATGTATTTTGGGAATTCAAGTCAGCTGTTTATTGTCAGACATGAACAAATACAGACCATTTCCTAAAATACCAATATTTCAAAAGGTCAAATGACTATATAGAAACAAAGACATACTCATGTCCATTTTAAACACCAAGCCAAAGCATACCAAGAAACCATTGTTTTAGCTGCAAAGCTGCTTACAAGAACTAATACATTTCCTCTTCTAAAAATGCCAATATCTCAAAGCTGATGCCTAATAGATACTTGCCGCTGGTGGTCTGTGAGATTCCACATAACGGGGATAAAAAGATCTGGAAAATAGCTTTCCCACATAACATCTGCCTTCCCACCAGAACTCTATTATAAACAAACAAAATAAATGGCTTAAATCCTTGAGCAAGCCACAAGCACAGAAACATTCCAGTGCTGAAAGTAGAATGCTCAAGAGTAGTGGGAGACCATACAGTGGCACCCCAGGGACTAAAGAGATCCTTCATTTTCCCTGTTTAAGGAAAAAAATGAAACCCTAGAGGAATGGCCTCATGATGATGAACGCACAGAATGCAGTCAGGAGTTTTGATTTCTTTCTTAGCTTTGACATAGTCTTGTTATGCAAGTTTGGACAAGATCTGCTGACTCCTCAAGTTCTGCTAACTAGAGACTCGTGATAATACCCCTTCCTCCAAATTTCTACTTTATTGCAATAACTCACAAAGGTAAATTCTACCTCCTTCATGTGTTTGTCCAAAACCCAAACCAAAAGGACTCTCACTCGTCATTTATCAGTGCATCTGTCTTGTAGCATTGCAACACTGTAATGCACTAACATTTCATCTGCAGAAAAGAGCATTCAAATTTCCGTCGGGTCAAATGACAACACATTCTGCATTCTCTACCAAACCAACACAGACAACTCATTCCTGTTCAGTAAAGGGTTTAAGACCCTGAGTAGGAAGAAAATTCTAAATCACAACTCGACTGGAAAAGCCAAGAATATTTGTTACATCACTTCTAAGTACTGTTGGAGATGCAACATCCAAGACACTTTGATGGCTCATTTTCTCCCCCTAGGATGAAAGCAAACATAACCACTTGGAGCAAGATGTTACTACTACTTCAAGCTTGTATCTGCCTTGCAAGGCCTTCTGTGACTTTCTAACCCAAGCAGCTTAAGAAGAGGCCTGAAATAGCAAGACGATACGAGGCTCCCACTGCTCGGGAGAAACCTGCAGGCAGCAGCCTCTTCCCAGCCAAGGGCTGGGGAAAGCTACTGCTAGAAACTGGCAAACTGCCTGAAACGCCTGTGGACCTTTTCAGCTGAGAGGTTGCAAAAACCTCATAGTGAGCCCAGTGAAAGGTCCCCAAACACCTCTGCAGCCGGGACGCACAAGCACTGCGGTGAAATCTGATACTCGGGGAAGAGGCAAGTACAGGCCAACTCAAGAAGGGGAGCCTTTAGAAGACCATTAGTAGAGCTTACGGGAGAATACTGCACACCCTGGGATACAGTATATTAATAAAGCTATTTTTCCTCCTGGCAAAGTTAGTCTTGCAATAAGAGAAAGAAGAGAGAAGACTGCAGCTGCAGAAGCCAAGGAGTGTTATCGACAGCAGTTGAGGCTGCACCGTTGGAGCTGCAGAGCTGGGGCTATCGTAACAGCCTGCTCCGTATCTTTAAAAGCTTTTCTGGATCGGTGGCATCCTCTGCAAAGCAACCTTCTGCAGAACTTAAAATCATTAAGCAGCTACACAGATTCGCTGCAAACCTTCTGCAAGTGTACTCTACATCACTTTTGGCAGCTCTGCTTCTCACCGATGGTAGCCTGTAACAGTCCAGAAAAATTGCTGCTGCACACAAGTCACTCCTGTTGTGAAATGTCCAATTGCTAATGTACCCTGCAAGTGTGCTAAATTCCCAGGGCCCAGTGAGGTTGCCCTATTTACTTTTTTTTTTTAAATGCTGGAGCATAAAAATAGAAAATAAATAAATTCTAGTAAAAAAAGGTTGCTTGTGTGGATACTGATTCTTCCATTTATGCAGACCAATTTTAACACTCCAGATTTGCATAATGCACATTTCTTTAGTATTGATTATGAGCGAGTGTACTGGGTTCATATCACTTTGAACAGTTTCAAATCACACCACTAAAACAATTCATTGAAATGAGAGACCCTGAAGTAAGATCAAAGAGAAGCGTGACTAGATTCTATTGGAACAAATCCAGAACCAAGGCTTGGGCAGCACCGCTTTCTTGGCAGGGGGGAGGGCTGTATTTTTGTTCTGTGGGTTTTTTTAATGCGACATATGCAAAATTATATTTCTAATATAACACTCATTTTCATTTGTATTTGCCTGAACTACTGCGGTTCTGCATCTTGCCAGCTCATAAGCACGGGTGCCGCTGCACGCTCAGAATAGCCGAGGCCAAGGAGATGGCAGACACAGAGGAAGCCTGTACTTACATGTTCTCAGTTTTCTGAACTGTCTCAAACTCGAACAGAACTTGGTAAATTTAACACTGCAATGCTACTCCATAATGAAGTTTCTCATTTTAATAAACATTAGCAACTAGATCAGTACCTTATTAAAAAATCATCTCTTATTTGAACAATCATGCTGTGTGCTCAAATTTGTTTTTCATTGTGGTTGGCCACAATAAAATAGCTAAATGCACCCTGCTTCTGGTCCACTGTGTTTTTTCAGGTCGGAAACACTTGCAAAGTTGCAAGACACTATGTTTGAAAAGAATAAGGAAAAAAGTAACATCAAGTCTAAAAACAAAACCACCTTAGACCATTATTACTATTTCTGGGGCTTTGATTCACTGAGTAACTGTGTATCGCAATGTAGGTGTTTGTATGGTTTGGTGGAGAGGGATGGGCGGGGTACTTGAAAAACACATAAACAAACAAACTAGGATTTCATCCTGTAATACTCCATGGTTTGCCTGCACTGTTTTATGACAGCACATACAAAATAAACTCTACCTGTGATCCAAGCCGTGCAGCTGCACTTTGCGTTGAGCCAATGCCTTGTGCTTCAGTGAGCTTGGAGCATGAGCAGAGCCTCCAGGTACCATTTGCAAGCAACTATGCAGGCACAACCCCAGGATCCCAAAAAGCAATGATCAAGTGGAAAGAACAGGAACTAACAAAGTTTGATTTCCTCAAACAGGAGCTTCTGTGTGGATTTTCCCATATCCAGTAAGGGTTGGACTCGTGCAGCACCACACAGCACTAATCCTTAGTCAGCAAAAGAAACTTCTATGCTTTGAGACCTCTCATTAGCATTTCCCAGCAAATATAGCATCTCTCCGAAGCTCCTCATCAGCTCTAAAGAGGCCGCAATAATCTGTGAGATCCTGCAGATAAGAAAGCCTGTTCCCACCTCCCGCACTGGAAGGGAAGCCAATGCTAAAAAGTTTACTTTTCCAAAGGCTAGTCTGCAGTAAACTGAAAATACAATCCAGACTCTCAGTTTTGCGCGCGCGCTCTCTCTCTCTCTCTCTCAGAAGAAACTGCCCCTTCTTCTTGATACTACTGAATATTTTTCACTGTAGTTTGGATGGAGTCCTTTCTAATTGTGTTTGTACAAGTGAAGAAAGATGATACTGGATTTCTGAACAACCACAGCCTATTCCCCATAATGATTAAAACTCTCTTGCTCAAGACCACCCTCCTCCTGGACGTTGCATTTTTGCCCCAGAAATATAGTGGACAAAGTCTCTATGTTGTAATAGAAGAAAAAAAAAACAATCCTGGTAAGCTATTACATGTGCTTAATGCAGTTATTAATCACGATAGGCAGCCTTGTAAAACCTGGACAGGACAGTAAAGACTCAACAGAAGAAAACTACGTAGAAGAGCACAGGATGACTTCCTGAAATTGGGAAGGAAAAAAAAAAATCAAGCAAAAGAAGAACCTGAGGCAACAGTATCCACAGTTCAAGCAAAACCATCTAATTGCTAGAGGAGACAAAATTCAGCATTAGTATGTATCACAGTCATGTACCACATATATCGATGGCTGATACAACGACTCAAGAAACAAAGCTCAAACAGGTAATACAAAGGCAGAAGAGCACATTTATATCTTCCCAAAGCAAACAATCACGACACAGACCACCTATGTCAAAAAGGATAACACCACGGCTAAAATATTCTTCAATATGGGCTTGATCCTGCAAGTCACTGTGCAAACAGCAGCAGCCTGAACAAGCTACGGGTAACCCACACTGATCAGGACCAAGCCCTTAATCGTACTGGAACCTGTTTTAGATCCAAGCCCCGAAGTAAGAGCAGAGCGTTTGCCAGCGAAAAGACACCCACACGGCAAGTTGAAGCGAGTACTTAAAGGGAATGCATGTGCACAGATTATCAGGTTTCTCTTCTGAATTTCTTGAGGGCACAGAAATCTCTCCGCTGCTCAGTGAATATTGCTGCTAACCTCACAATCATTACGGCAGACTCTAATGTTATTATTAACGAAGCAGATTAATCATCTCAGCCATCCGCCTCTTTGACTACATTGGGATGTTTTTATACAAACAAACAGAATTCCTACACAGGATGCAATTACAGATGAAACCTGTAAAGTAAGCAATGAGGAAGTCAACCCAAAGCAGACACGAGAAATTTCAAGGAAAGCATTTAAATACCCCAGAACATCAGTGCTTGCTCACTTTTGAAAAGATAAAGACTTGTTTTTGTAAGCAAACAGTAGCTGGAGATTGGATAACGTCTGTGCCAAGAAACCATTCGTGAAAACATTAGCGAGAGCACCTATTCCAAAATGTTTTGTTATTTCTGTATGAATAAAAAGGGGGTGTGGGGTGTGCGGGGGAAGTCTCCTGCGATGCTGCAGCCAAGGCTAACCTATGTTCTTCAGGGTGAAAACCATGTTTTTACAGTACTTGGACGCTTTTGCTTCTATTTCTGTTATTTGCCAATCTTCCATTAATCTTCCTCTTGTGTTCTTATTTCATATAACGTGCACTGAAACCACTAGTAAATGCCCAAAACGTCATCATCACCTTAGTGAAGAACTGCACAGCATTTTGGGGCAGAGCCAATACTGTAACAGTCCCTGGGGCCCTACGGGAGGCATTTCCTACACCGCCTCCTCTCTTTTTTCAAAGTGTCACATCAGAGGCAAAAAAGAAAGAAAAAAAAAACCCCTACACACACAATAATATGCATATAATTTTCTGTGATCCTTATTAATGTTTTCATACTCCTTTATGCAGTGTGATCCTTATTAATGTTTTCTTACTCCTTTATGCAGATTCTGCATACGGCCCTACAAACAAGTGCCTCAAACGCTATGCTCAGCATCGTGGGAGCTGTACAAAAGGGAAAGGAAACAAAGCACTGCCTTGAGATAAGGAACTCTCCTCCTACGAAGCACTTCAAGGTAAAAAGCAACCAACCTGCTAGCTGCGAAAATCTTTACTTCTGATGCCAGGCAAGTTATAAAGTTTGTTTTACCAGAGCGGGCTGATGCCAAGGGCCAGAGGACCAACAGGATTTCTAGCTAGAAAACAAGCAAAGCAAGATTTACAGGAAGGCAGAATACTTCTTCTTAGACAAGCTATCACGGGAAAAGATGTGCTTGGGCACACAAACCCTTCTTCACATCTGAAGGAGAAGCAGCAGGCTTCAAGGTCCTAGCCTGTCGCAGCTGCAACAATATTATTACTACAACTCAGTAGCTTCCCTCAAAGAGGGAAACTGTTGAGGCACTGCTGGGAAAATCACTCAAACCGATGCAAGCATCCCCCGAGGGAGGAAGAGAAGGAGATCTGAGGAAACTCGGGTCCCCTGGGCTCCCATCACAGACGGATGGATTGCTGCTCTTCTCCGGCTCTCAAATCATCCTGCCTTTAAGAAGCAACTCAGTCACCCCACCTTCCACTCCTCAAACTCCCAAAGGAAGACCGGCAGTCCAGGCTGGACTCGCTGGACAAACACAAGTAAATACAGGAGAGCAGGGCCAGGTCTGACACGGGGATAGACTCTTCTGCGCGTCACTGCAGGAGCAGCAAAGGCACAGACCTACTGCCAACAGGCATGCACACAGCTAGGACATACCTGAAACCAGAGGGGACAACAACCCTCTTCAAAACCCAACAAAAGACTCCACCTGGCCTCAAAAACAACATACTGAAGACCAACATGATCATGCTGACACCAGAAGTTAATGAAATTGAGAGTAAAATTGCACTTCAACAATCACTCGACCATATTACAATGAAGATTCTCCCAGCAAGCTGCATTTATGTATCCCAATACCACAAAACTCCGTTCTTCACAACAGAGTTATATGGAGGGATGGTCACACAAGGCCAACGCAGACCAAGACTATTGGTCTCATTCACATAATTCTGTCCTCCACTCTCTTCTTCCAAATGTAGCATCTGGAATACCGGGTATGAGTGCAGCAGGAACAAAGCCATTATGCTAGACAGCAATTCAGTAAACTCCTAAATAGTGTAAGGTAGCTGAAAAAGGAGTGAATCAATAATACAGACAGACATAGTGGAGTAAAGTCAAGTCAGAAACAAAAAGGCTACCCCTAAAATATCAAAACAATAGAGATCAACAGGAAGCAGCTCAGTCTGTGAAACAAGCACACCACAATAGCCATACCACCAGAAGGCAGCCACAAGGATGCTACCTCAAACAGCTAGCACTGAGTTATTATACTGGAATGCCAAATATTTAATATCATAGTGATAAAACAACATGTGTTCAGTACCATAAAACTGTTCCTGCCCAAAGCAGCCCACAAACTCCACGCACAGAAAACACAAACTAAATGCTGACATCAGAGAAAGATTCTGTTTTGTTGTAAGAACAAAAAGCAAACAAACATTTTGTTGTAAGGAACAAAATGTTGACCTCTGCAAATTTGGGAAGACTTCAAGAAACAACATAACTGTGGGGAAAAATGTGCAGGGCAGCAGAATAAAGCGGTATCTGGCCTCTAAAGGCCTACGCAGCACTGCTGCCCTCCAGACTCCTCGCACGTCCCTCGCCACTTCCACACGCCTCACAAAGCAACAAGCCCAGTACAGAAATAAGTTTCAGACCAATACATATACTACCATATATCCCAAATCTCTACCATTCGTGAGTCACTATAAATACACATATAGACAGATGCCCCCCTCCCATTTGTCAGCACCCCAAAATACAAAGGAAAAACAATTGCTGAGCTGGATTGGCTGAGCATATTTCAGCCAACTTAAGAAAAAAAAAAGTCAAAATAAAAAGTTCAGGCAGGGAGTTCAACAGAATGAGTCAAAATTCATCAGTGACATACAAACTGAATTTTATGAATGTATTTGAAGTTTTCCATGCGGTCTCTAGGTCACACATTTTAACCGCATAAACTGCTCCCTGGAACCTTCAAATAATCAACATTGTGGTTTTTTTCTACTTGCTAACTGCATTGCCCATGAGCCACATTTTACTCTGTAAAGTTGAAGAAAAATTCTCACAGGCTTTTGTTACTGATATTTACTGAAAAGAACTTCTGCAAAAAAGCGACGCAAATTTTATCAATGAAAAGTTTAAGAGTTACTAAAAGAATATAATAAACAATTACAGCTTTTTAATGAGATTTTTGTTGGTCAGACATACCCCAGACATTTCCAGACATGACTAAACTCCAAGATTCCCATTTCCAATTAACACATGTGTGTTATCCAATGAGCCCTTCCCCCCAAAGCCACTCAGCATGCGATTACTGCAGAATCTGATGGTCTTTAGTAGAATATTTGGCCAAACTCCAGCTCCACCAGCCTTCATGCTTATTTTTATAGGCACAGCCTCCAGCTTTGCGCTCTGGTATGCAACCTAACACCCAAGTTCATTAAACTTTCCATCAAACACACATAAAATTGAACAACAGGTAATCAAGCCGTAGTCTGTTCTCTAACTGTTAGGAGTATTCTTATTGCCCTGTTTGCACCATGGCATGAAACTTAGCTAATTTTCTTGAAGGGCTTACAGTGACCATGCCCAGGATGGTACAAGAGGACCATCAGGGGATCCAGATCTGAATGCTCTTGCAAGGGGAGCTCTTATGGACAAGATCTGGAATTTCAAAGGGGTAAATGGAGCGGGCACTAGGATCTCCAACATCAAACATTCAGTGTCAAACATAACTACTGTGAAAGAGACTAGAAAAGACAAAAATTGTATTCTCTTCCAGTGGAATGAGCCCATTTATCTTGTCATCTTTGGCTATGGGGAGAGATTTGGCACTATTCACTGATGGCTCGATCTGACGCTCACGTTTACCTATCAAGACTGGCTAACACAATTATGCAACGTCTGGCCAACTTTACAGCATTTTCAAAGCTATCCGTGTTAAAGGTCTCATTCCTCACAACAAACCCTTTTGAAGGTTGTAACTGCAACCCTGTTTTAAAACTAACATATGTAGCACAGACACAGCCATCAGCGCACAGAAAACTGCTTAGAAACTGATGTTGAATAAGCCCTGGTTTACTGCTGCAGAAACATTTCAATCCGTTCATATGGCTTCAGTTTGACTTAGTTTTTTAAACTTGGACACAACTTTTGGTAATGCCTACAATGAAGCACTGACGTGAGGGGTGAACTTAATCCCACAACCGAGCCATGAAAGGACAAATCCATTCCTATTGCCCTCTGAAAGGATCCCAAGAGGTCAACTTGCATAGCTTGCTAGAGCTGAAGAAATCTGCAGTCTTTGTTAAGCACCAACAGTAGCTCTTTAATAGTCCAATTTGGTTTCCCCAGGATAGCATGCAAACGACAGATTTTACACGGTAAAACAAACATTACTTCCAGATGTAACCAAGGCTTCATTGTGCTCATCTGAGTCTAAAAACAGAAATGCAAAGCATAGTTTTCATGAGTGAGATTTGGGGAGAAGAGAGTGGGTGGCAATAAGGAGAAGGGAGAGAAGAGTTTGCACTTGAAAATTAACGTGTGGTTGTTACTGTAAGCACCATTCCAACTGTTACTGTTTTAAAAGTTTTCTAAAATACGCAACAGTGGCATGAAATTTGCAGGGCAGCAGAACTCAACTGATACAAAAGGCGATATTATTCCTTTAGTGATTTGGTAAATAAAACCATGTAGCATCACAAACTAAGTAACTTTCATACTTGGTAGCAGCATGTGGCACAGACATAAACATCTATTCTTTCCACCACTGATGTAGTGCAACATTTTGCCTTCATAGTGTGGATTCACAAACAGTACTTGTGAGACCTTAAAAAAAAAAAAAAAAATCAATCACATGATCAAACAAACCTGGAGATAAAAAGGGTAAATGATAGTGCAACAACTACAAGGAATGATTCGG
>NW_009187592.1:35210-53938 GCF_000690835.1 Fulmarus glacialis
GGGGGGGGAGCCAACAAAAAAACCTCCAACAAAAAAATCCTTTGGTTTTGGCAGCAGTTCACACTTCTCAACAGAGCACATTTAACTATTAGGCTTTCCCACCTGCAAGGCAAAGGATCCCACATCGCTAGAGAAAAGTGACACCTTGTATCACCTGCCAAAGCACATAATACAGCTAATTACATTGCACGTCAGTGCCAGGCCCAGACGAATCAGAAACTGGGGGAAATACACGCTTCTGTCACTGCCTCAAAGAACTGTGTGTTTTAACATGGTTGTCAGCTAGCATGTAATAGCAGATAAAACAGATTACCCATTTGTCATTCAAACTGATTTTTTTCAAGAAAAAGCTTTCCAGTCTACATTAAGTAGAAACATGTAATTAAATACTTTGCAATCCATAGTAGTTTACAGTAAAAAAAAAAAAAAGCAAACCCCAAACCACAACAATTGAGAAATCCACTCCCAGATGATTTATAGCAATCCTTCTTAAGAGAGTGCTTAGTCTAGGGTACCCTCACAGAATAGGTTTCTATCCTTAATGTTTTAAATAAAACTTTTAAATATGATCCAGAGATTGTGCAAGATAGTACTGTCTTCTTCAATCTCTAGGCAAGTAGCTCCCTTTCCTTCTCTTCTCCTTCCTCTTTTCTTGAGCTGAGCTGGAATGAGATGATTCAGTATCACCCACTTTTACTGCAGGTATTAGGAATAGAGAGTTAACCCTAAAACTGATGTGAAACAGGTTAATTATACAAGCCACTGACTGAAAAAAACTCTGAATCCCAGAAGAGGCAGCCACTGCAGCTGTTGAATATGGTGGACTTGCCAGAAGCAGGATGAAAGAGCAGCAAAGAGGAGTCTGATATCTACCTGCCTGTATCAACATATAAGGGTTATAAGAGGGAACAGACTACATCTTCAAGGAACAAGGAAAATTTAAGAGACAAATTTTTGGAAATGTAACTCTCAAAGGTATCAGAAAGATTTTTTTTAACCATTGTGGAAGAAATCTTTCCACAAACACAGATCGTTTTGGTTTCTTCTCCAACAAGGTTTTAATGGATATTGAGAGTCTTTGTCTTTATTTTTCTGGTTAATTTAAATTGTCAGTCCAAACTTAAGGAGACAGTAGGTGGAGGTGATACAATAAGAGATAGGTAGAACCGTATATTGCCAAGTAAATGCCTACAGAAAAGGGAACAGGCATAGTTGAGTAGGAAAATGACTCCAGAAGAAAGATGCGGCAGACAATGAATAGCAGAGATACAAAAGCACAGACTGTAACTAAGGGATTGGAAGAAGCAAACAAAAATAACACAGAACCTCCCTTACTGGAGGATGGAAAGGAAAAAGCATAATGAAACCACAAAGGTTCAAATGCTTAGTAAGAAGGAAAAATATAGTCACACTAAAAATTAAAAGGGGGGGAAGGGCTAAGTTATAATTAAGTACAGAACACATCTATTCGATTGTAATAAGCTGCAGACACAATTGCTTGCAGATCATAGCTATACTTTGGCTTAAATATTTCAGCTTTACTCTTAAAAGACTTATCTTTCAGCAGTGGTCTTGGAAAGTCTCTACAAATCATGAAGTTCACACAGCCTCAGCAGTACAACAGATACAATACTGTGCACATTTTAACAAAAATGGACTAAAGAGAGATGAAGCAGGAAATGAAAGGCTTAACTGGAATCACAATTTGCCTCTTCATTCCCAGCCTGTGTTTCAACTGCCGGTTCACGTTGTCTCTCCTATTAATCATCACTCGGAGATTAATATGCCTGAAGATTTTGATTACTTCCACATATATCCAAGCTCATTGTTTCTACTTTAAAATCCAACCATTCTAATAAATGTAAATTTTTTGCAAATCAAAGATAGCAGGCAACATTTAAGCTAGCCCTAGCATATTCCAAGCATATACTGCTTCTATATCAACCTGGTCTAACACCCTGGAAGTGCCTTCCCTGGAAGTGAATTATTTATAACTGCAATGTCCTCTGACAACAGGAGTATCAAAGTAATTGTCATCATCAGTTCTGGAACTGCTTTTTATGAAAATCAGAGGTCCACTATGTTGTGCAACAGGGAGAAAGAAAAAGGAAAAATACCCCCAGGTACCCTCCATACACAGATGGAAATGATCAAATGCAAACAATGCAGTACAGGAAAGATTACAGCACAAGTAAGGTTTAAAATATCCCTAATACAATAGATTATGTTCAGGCATTCAGTCTATGTGTATCCTTAAAAATAAACAAATATTTTAAGAATGACAACATAGCCCCTCATTGGATGTTATTTGTTAATATATACTCACATATACTTCACTGTGATCAAAGCGCTTTTTCAAATTATTGATGAACGAATCTTCATCAAGTGGCTCTAAAAGAACCATATCTCCCACCCCTATCATGTTGTCTAAAAGTGACGTCTTGACCTCCATTTTGGCCATTTTCTCCTGCAAAGAAAGAAACGAGAAAAAAAAAAAAAGAGCAAAGTTAGCTCAAAATTATTCTAATTATTCACAGGCATTATCCAGTAACACTATTTAAAGAATACAAGTCAAAACCCCATCAAATGACACTGCTTTAAAATATTTTTCCAAGGAACATTCTCAAAGTCATTCTATCTACCCAGGTAGTCCACGCAATTCCAAAAATTAACTTCTAACAGTCAACAATGCTTTCTGGTTCACTAAACATTAAATATGAAACTGCAAGAAACAGGAATTAAGATTCCAGTGGGACTTCAACAGTGTTCAAGTGTACGCGAACCCAAGTTCTATCAAAAGCATCATCAACATCTCCAGTGTATCAAATTAGGGTTTAAATTTGTCAATACCCTAACCTGAATTTCTTTCTCACCCTTACTTGCATTTCTCCAATCCCATCAACTTTTAGATGGAAATGAACTAAGTGAACTCATGCAGAGACAAAACCCACACAATTTTATCTTAATTCAAGAACCCTGTACTCGAGTGCCTATATTCCAGTACAGTACTGCTCTTGGTTACACGAGGCTACCAAATTACTTCATTTCCTAACCAGATTTATTTGGATTTATTTGTAATTTTATTGCTTAAGAGACCATCTTCGTTGGGTAGCAACAATCCAGCTGACAAGTGGAGACTCTGCATCTATATAACTGGAGTGGCAAAAGGCAAAAGCCAGGCTTAAACAAGGGATCAGGATCAAAGAAAGTAACCAAGTCTGATAAATGAAGTAATTCAGACAAAGAAGTCAAGATCAGGCCAAAATCAACACCTATTTGATCGTCCCAGCCTTTTATCCTTCCAACCCAAATGCTAGAGAAGATTAACCGAGCTCCTCACGAACTCCAGGCGCACAGTTACTGCCTTCAGCTTTCAAGACAGGACTGAACAATGAACCTATTAGCAGTGGTGGCCTGCAAATGGGGGACCAGAGGTGAGAGAACAACTTTGCTGACCACACAAACCAAGAACCAACTACTGCACAGCTACAGCTACACAAACAAGAGTTGAACTTCACCAGTCAGCTGTAACCTCTCAGCTATGAAATGCTACCAGGCTGTCCTTGCTCCCCCTATCATTACAGCATATTTTAATTGTAAATATTTTTTCTCATTTTTCAAAACGTCTTTGAACAGCTATTAGCTAATACAATCAGCATGAACTTGCCGTAATAGCTATCCATCAGATAACTAATTTAAAACAAGTGAAGCCTTTTATCTCTTGTTTCTGTCCACAGCCACTGCATTACTACATGCTATTTGATTTTTGAGCAGTGAGTGACATTTGAGGGATATTAGATCAAGACTTAGGTCGTGTTTGATGTTTTTCCAAATTCAACGAAGAGAAGCGTAGCTCCACAGGCAGCTAACGGAAGCGATACAAGAAGATCCCCAAAACCTGAACCAAGCCTGGGAATTACTAGAAATTCACATGGAAATGCAAAAACAGTGCTGAACTATGGTAACCAACCAAAGCTGAGTCAACTCTGCTAAACAAACAAAAGAGCATTTATTTTAAACAAAAACACTGGACAAATATTTCTGTAGAGAAAGATACTTTTATTCTTAAAAGTTCACCTCTCTGAATCACCAAAAAAACTTCAAATATTCACAAAATCTTTTCAAATTCACTTCAACTTCTGCATCCCATTAAGATAAATTCTTTAAATTACCAGTCTTGTTTCAATGACCTAATTACTTCCCATACATCAGCTAATGCTCAAATAATTTTTGAAGACTGGGGAAAAAAAAAAAGTCCTTCTCAAGTATGGAACTTATTAAATATTGGGTTTGTAGCCAAAAAAAAAAAAAAAAGCCAACATAAAAATCCTAAAATGGGCAATTTCAACCTAAAATTTAAGTTCTTAGTAGTATACCTCATTTACCATTGTGAAATTACATACCACCTACCACACTTCATGCATCACTGCTCGGGAATTTCAAGGCCAAGAGCAGCCAAACCCATCAAGAACATTCATGTATTCCCAAGCTCAGAGGCATGTTTTGCAGAAGAGGTGCACAAAGACACCATATCTACTACTAAAAACTGGATTAGAAACTTGTATACAAATAGTAATTTAGCAATATATTTGAAAAGTTCAATTTTATGGTCAAAGGTTAATTTTCAGCCTGGTTTTTTTCCACAATAATGTAACATCATACTATGGTTAAAATATTTCCATTAACTTGAGAGCTAGAAAATATTAGAAACATAGGTGATGAACAAATTGGACAATACGCCTAGACAACTTGTTTAACACTGAATTCTCAAAACCATTTGCAATAGCTTGGCCTTTGCAAAATATTCGTTAAAGATTACCTCATACACTCATTCAAGAGTATCTGCCATACCAATGCTGTTAGCCCCCAACTTGGTGCAATCCAATCATAATCCCTGCTCTGGTTTAGCTAGCAACAAAGAAAAATCTGACAAGATTGTGGGATAATTTGGTTGCCTATCTGAGGTAACAAGTGGGAAAAAAAGCACTGTTAAGAAAAGCCAACAATGTTTAAACATACATTGAACAATTAGATTTAATTTAATCTATGATTGAATTTAATCCACCAGAAGAATTTAATAGAAGATCAATGTATACAGCACTTTCAAAATACCAAATACTAATTTTAAAAACAGGTTTTAAAAAACCCTCAAAAATCAGCACATTACACAGGGGGAAAAAAAAAATCAAACCCTTGCTACATTGCAAGACTAAACTTCAGTCAAGATTTTTAGCAATATGTCACTAAGCTTAGAAACTCAATCCAAATCCAAGTCCAAGTATTTGTGTTTGCCATATTTTCAAAGACGCCTTGCAGCTGGAAATCTTTTCCCATCAGTGCTGGTGACAGCATGCTCACAAGGATTTGGAGAACAGTACATAAAAGTAAGCGGCTTCTACCTATACGTGTATTCATGCAGCTTTAAAAAGATGAACGTTTCTCAAGAACCGTTTTCAAGAACCAGACCTATGAGAGGAACAGGATGCTCCCCGTGTCTGAGAGATCAGTAATGACTGAAACCACAGCTGTGCTGGTGAGACAGCGCCAGCAAACAGGAAATTAGGTTAGAGGAAAGAACGAGAATGGGTTGTGTCCCTTAAAACAAGGACACCTTTAGTTACTTTCAAATGAAGGTTGCTGAATGGGGGAAGGTGGATGGAGGTACTGCTGAGAGGCTCTATTTGAACTGTGCTGTAATTTCATTCATAATAAAATAACCTAAAAATATAAGTGGTACTCCATCGATTTACCTAATACATTGCTTTTGTGACTGCAACATCTCATTCTGTTGACACCAAGAAAAACAACAATGTTGTATAAAGATTACTGCTGCACATTACTAATATAGCAACAAATTAGCTCGGCAAAACCCCCAAAATTCTTCTAACGCTTGCAGTCTACAAAACAGACTCTTCCTCAAACATTCCCTGATCTCTCCCACACCCACTTACCACTTGAGTCTTCTCCCAAATTTATCTTTCTTATCCCTAAAGCAAACATCGGCAGCATTTCAGAACATCTCCCTTTTCTCTACTCATCTGTCAAATCTATTCTTCCTCACTTTGGTCTCATACCTAGGCCTTAATTCAACAGAGTGAGAACACTTTCAACACGTTTCCATTCTCAGAAAAATAAAAAAGATTATTTAGTAATCCTTCACAGCTCGAGAGGTTTTATGTTGGACAACATGCTCGGGAGGAGAAGTGTTGGGCATGCTATGTCTGTAAAATGCTTTTATCCACATGCTCCCACGTTACATATAGCCTTTAAAAACACAGACTGTTGTATCCGCTACTTGCAATGCCTGGGATCGCCATCCAGCTGGCCAGTTGAATCTAAAACATTCTTGTCCCTCCTGGCCACAAGGATGGCAAATTAAAAATTATGCTATTCCACAGCCACAGCAGTCCTATCATCAGCCAATCTGAAAGGGGAGCTAATGAAAACTATAAATAGAACATGATACAGCGAACAGGCAAAACCCCAAAAGCCTTGTACAATTAAGTTCACACATCCTCCAAGGGGAAAATGAAGCAGTATCCCATTATTAGCACATGGCATGTTACAGAATTGTCCAAGATTTTCCACGTCACCCTCACAGAGTAAAACAGCAACAACTGTAAGCAGCTTCCTACAGATGTGCAGTCCTTAGCACACGTTTGCATTTGCTGCACTGGTATTATCACTGGCTGCAGAGGTGACTTGTTTTTCTTCTTTTGTGGCATTGTAGAAAAAGGACAATTTCCCTACCATCAAAATTGTCACAATAGATGTACTCACATATGCTTCAAGCTCTGATTATTAAAAAAAAAAACAAAACCCTTTGGTTTCACTACCACAACTGTAGAAAATAACCACCTTTTTCTTTTATAAGAGTTAACAGGAACAACTTGCAACATCAGTAATTCAATAGGGGAGGTGAAACTGATTTCACACTCCAGGTCTGATCCTGAGCTCCCGTCAGGCTGTAATTATGCTTGCCCACTCATTCTCTGTCAGGGAGCAATCGGCCCACACAGAGCAGGGACACTGACAGGCCACTGCGGCAAAACACGGCTAGGGACAGTGTCATTACCTGAACAAAACAAAACCAAAAGGGACTACAGCCGTCTTGTACTACTCATGACAAGCGTAAGTACCAATTTAGCAAGAGGCAGGATTTTAATTCATCCTGTTCTGCTGCCCAACAAACCCCATGTATCTCTGAACTCCGACTGATGTCCAGAAGGTGCAAGTTCGTTGGAAACACCTTGTGCTGGTTCACCAGGTAAACTGAGGCAGGCTCTGCAGATGAACTATTACAGTGTCCTTTTCACTCAAAGCTACATTTCCTGACATCAGCATGTAGGAAAACGTTGATACCATCCAAAGAAAATATTTGCTTTGCCTCCAGACCCCCTAACTTTTTAGATTCTGGATGCTGCAGGGGATCAGTGCACGCAGCATCTGCTGCCTGGCCGCTGTCTGCTAGGAAAACCTGCACCCTCCTGCCCAGCTGTGACTGCTCACAGATGTTGCTCTGTCACCATCAATGTGCTGAAGAAAAGAGCGTGCAAAAAACAGCGTGATGTCGCAGCCCACGATTTCTTCCTGCAAGAAAATGGACTTGAGAAACCTGACAGACAGATTGCAGGCAGGAATGTTAATAGATACCGCAACAGCAGTAAAAGCACTCTTAAAGAACTAAAACGTTTCCTCTGATTCTCCATCTTTCCTTTTTGTTTGGCCAACGTCTGAACATCTTCTGAATTCCTTTTCCTCCCACAGTCCTACTGAACAAATCAGTGTTTTCCAAACTGAAAAAGTTTATAATTCGGGGCTTTTGAATTAGCTAATGTTTCTCACATCTCACCTACTAAGCAAGAGCTATTATTTGAAAGCCTTGTGCAACTTCTCTGTATTTTCTGTAGGCATTGAACATTAAGCATGTGTACCAGATTCCTTGAGTAGTTAACAACAAACAGCTCCAGTAAATCACAAAAGTAAAATGTGGCATTACGGGGTATATTTGTATTAGGACTGCAGGAATGTTTGCATTCAGCATCAGCTAAATGGGAACGGCTCTTTAGCAACATCAGATTAGGACAGAGTTGCACGCCAGTGACTGCAATTTAGATGACAGAAGATTTGCCCAGCAGAATTCCATAGGAGGAACGAACGCTCCGCTGGCTCCTGCTACCAAATGCCACGCATTTAGCTAAAGATTGGGCAATTTGCAAGAAAGAAAGAGGCCACTTAAAGTACTGCTGAACAACCAGCTGCAACCACATGAAGCAATAGCATCTTTTAGTAGTTTGACAACAGAGGCTTAACTGCAGTTTAGAAAAACTGACAGTGTAATAATTAGAGTTCATTAGGAAGCGTACAAAATGTTCGCTGGGACATTATCTCCTACCAACATAAACAGTGGCTGAAACTTTCTTCCCTAACAGGACTCGGGTCCTTTATAAATGCAGAGGGGTTGTTGTTGCTGGAATTCTTTGGCGTTTGTTGGGGGGGTATTGTTGGGGTTTTTTGTTTTGTTGGGGGGGCTGGGTGGTTTTTTTATTTTTACATCAGCTTAGTTACAATCTACATTAAGCAGGAATCAGTTTTTATCAATCCCCCAAAAGTGAGAGAGATGCCTCTCTCGTGTCTCTGTTCGTATCCTTCGTCACAAGACTACGCACCACACTCAAATCACGTAAAAGGTGCACAGTACCTAACCACAAAAACAAAATAACCTGACCCATGTATGCAAAAGATACACCTTTGCCCTCCTTCTCTTCCCTAATACAAGACTAATTCATGAGCCTGGAGGAAGGAGTAAGGGGCTGTGTTTGCATTTCTCTAAGGCTACTTTCTGTTACTTCTGTATACTAGTTTGAGTAACGCTAGCATGGATATTACCTGCTGTAAGAGACCGTGGGGTGTATCTATTCTACTATTTCTACTTTACGCTCCCAGCAGTACAGGTTTTCAAATTACTTCTAATAATTATTTTGCAACCACAACACAGTAACTGCCACCAGTAATTGCACTCAGGGGTTGATCTATTTCCTAAGTCAACTTGTAGCCTTGCTTCAACTCACCTGGGTCGGTCATACAATCACGCTGGGTTTTGGGAAAAACATTTGGTCCTTCAAAATTGCTAAGGCACCCTTCTTTAGCACCTGCTAAAATACAGTCTTAAAATAATCAAAAGATGTTTAGTGCTCCATTTTTACCCTGCAAAAGTTCCTTTACATTTTGGATTATATTGACAGGTTTCAAAGATTATAGGCGTGGAATAGCCTTTTCTATCAATGGTTATTCTGGACTCTGATTTTTTTTTTCTTTTTTTTTTTTTTTCCTCATTACTTCTGTTTGACAGGGAGAACACCTTGGGCATTTTCAATGCATAATGCATCTGGAAATAGGTCTTCACTAACAAGGCTGTTTGCAGTCCAGAATTCTGGTTAAATTCCCACTGACTTCAGCAGAAACAGGATCCATGGTGGTTTCTTACATTTAGGCTTTTCTTAGTCATTGTCTAACCACAGACTTTTATAATCATTTTATAAGCATCTACAGAAAGGGATAAAATATTCAGGAATAGAGGGGGTCTCTTTTTGGCACATCCCTTGCTAAGATTCTCTTGAATCTTTTTCAAAATAAGGAGCAAAACGTGACTGCAAAACCAAAAGTTGCCAAACGCCCCTAAACCAAAGACTAGATTTCAGATTAACAGTGTTCTTTGGGCAACATGATTTTTTTAAAAGTTGTCAGTACAGAACATGAACACAAATAAAGCACCCTCATTCTTTCAAAAAAAATCCACAAAAATTAGCTTTTACTGGATATCTGAACTCCACTAAGTAGGGGGTACCCTTTTAAACTGATTATCTTCTATCTTTCAAGCTGCCGCTTGAAGTTTTCTGCCAATTTTTTGGGATCCTGCCCAATCCAAAGGTTATGTTTGCATAGCTATTGCAGAACAGGGGCATGAAAATCAAGGTAGCACTTATTTATTTTGGGGGATCTTCTTTGTTTGTTGTATGTGACACACCAGTAGCTTGCCACCACACCAGAGCTTGCGTTCAAGAGATCCTCCAGTAGCAGTTCTTCACAAAATACTACTTAAAAACAACCAGCCCTCACAAAGTCAAAACATTTCTTTCAACTGAGGTTTCACTTCTTTGGGAGCGATCCAGCAATCAACTGTAATCTATATCTTTCATTTATACTTTTATTATAATAGGGTTTTTACTTTCCCTTCCACACAAGTGTGCAGGCAGACAGCAAGCCTTGCTTTCCTCCAGTCGGCACATGAACCACACATCCCTGATACAGGCAAAAGAAATCTACTCGTGGTGGGGCAACCGGAGTGAACACAAATTATGTCATGTCAGTAAGGTGGATATTAAGAGATGTCTTAATACTAAAGGGTTAAAATACCAGAGTACATGCTAATCTTCTCAAATGCTTGTGTGCATTCCCTGTTAAGCAGTCTGTGATAAGCCTCGAAGATATGCAGAATATGAAATAACAGAACAGGTAACACCGCAGCTTCACTCAGCTGCCAAGAGCAGAAGGAAAAGCAGCCACAGAAAGTCATCATGGCAGCCACTGACCCAGGCTTAAAACTGGGCACGGAGAAACACAAAGCTAATCAGGAGCTTCAGGAAATCCAGATCCCAGAAGAGGCGTTGGTGCCCCTATCTACCCACCACCAAACCACTCACGATAACTAAGCGTACCCATAACTCCTCGAGCAGCTGGCAGACACCATCACACTCACAGAGTTACCCACAGAGCAAGGTCCAAGTTTCCATGCACCCATATTCTCTTCCAAGCACTAAAAGTCTGAGTAAAGCTAAAATTGGCATGTGTATTTCCACACCATTCACTTTCCTATTCAATTTAAACCAGAAGGAAAAGAAGTCACTCGAACACCACCGCAGAGATCTTATTCTTGCCCACTGCAATTTCCCCCTCCTGGAAACCTCACCTGACAGGCTCCTTGTAATATCTGTAAACAATATTTGGAATGTTTTTAACCTAGTATTTTATAAAAATAAGACAAATCATGCTAGCTGTACACGTCTTGATCTATGCATCTACTCTGTCATACATGCCTAGTGTTGAATTTCATTCGAAGGAGAGAGGAGAAAAGGACAACAGAACAGCTAATTTTCTACACGCTTGTAAAAGCAGGCAGGATAGGAGGTTTGAGCATAAGCGTCCCATCAGAGACGTGGGCTGCAAGGAGAACAAACACCTTGTTAAGTACCACTGAGCCATTACAGAAGCGTTTCACAAGATTCCCTAGCTGCGGAAAAGCTTCAAATGGAAATTATTGCTTCTTTGCAAGTCAATCCGTCACAAGAGAAAAACCTGCAGGAAGTCAGACTCAATTAGTCCCATTTCTCCCAGGACTAGCTGCCAAGGTAACGGAACAGCGCAGGGTTTCACCCTACTACTTGCTGTCACTGTCTATTCTGCACATCAATTTCTCTTCAGCAGAAGACTGCTATTTTTAATGAAAATTTAAAAAAATTGGATGGAAGTGGTGCAGGAAGAGGAAGTAATATGTGCCTAAACCCAAGCTAAAAAAGCATCTATTTAAGGGCAGAGGAAGCTTAGACACATTACATGTACTGTTAGACATGTTTGCTTGTTTCAAGTGTTAAACAATATCCGCAGTTTTGTCATTTTCATTCTCAACAGTCATTTTCAGTAAGACACCTGAAATCACAGGATAACAGTAATCGATTTTTAAATCAAGGTATCTCCAGCTATTCCTGCGTATCTCTTATCAAGAGATACCTCGGACAATGGGGGCAGTTCAAGAAGCTGCATTTCAACACACAGTAATCACTCTTGCCCAGACAGCCGTGAAGTTAGAAGCCAGCACACAGTGTTTTTATTAACATCTAGCATGATAAACAAAGGCATTTCCAAATGAAATGTAACACTTCGCAGATTTGGAGAGAGACACCTTCCTAAAACATCAATAGAAAGCACCTCCCTCCCACAGAAGGAAAACAGCCGGTCTCACGGCAGAGAAATTCAACATATACCCACAGGTACTGAGCTTTCCCTTGCTTTGTTTCAGCGAGAACTATCATCTGGCAGTTTTAGGAAGCAAAAAGATCTATTCACACGGGATACAAGCAAGCTTCCTCTGTAGCAGAAATGTATTACGAGGTACAAGGAGCTCCGGCTCTACCCTTGCTTGCCAAAAGATTTTCCAGGGTTTCTCCCGGAGTGAACTTTGTTTTAACACAGCCTTGCACTCTTTGATCACCGAAGGTGATCTCCAGAGCCCTTTTAACTCCCGCAGCCTGACAGTCTGTGAATTGAACAATGGCAATAGTAGCTGTATCTGTTCTGCATGTTTGATGCCGGTGCCAAAACCACTGTGTCATACAATCATGACGACTACACTGCACTACTCCAGAGTGTGATTTTTCAGCCTTCTAATGTTTCATGAGAGATAGTTCCTACAGCGGGCCTAATTTCTAGCCTAAATTTATTCATGGTCAGCTAATACCCACTTCTTGCTTGGGCTAATGCTACAGGGTTTTTTTGTTTTGGTTTGGTTTTAAATTTAAATGTGTTTTCTTCCTCCCAGGAAAATATTTAGAGAGGATCTTCTCATGGTCCTCATTCTGAATAAAGCATAGCCAGGATTGCTCATTTTCCTCTCCGAAGCTTCTCCATCCCGCTGACCATCCCAGTAGCCCTCTTCCGCTCCCACTCCTATTTGAGCCCATCTTTGCTGAAGCAGGGTTAACCAAGGCTGTACAGAGGAGTCCTGGTACGTTGTGGTAGCCGTATTTCCTCACCACGACCAGGAATATTCCTTCCAAGAGAGGGGGATTCATTTTTACCCTCTTCACTACTCTTTTTCCTTCTCCAAAGTTTCACCTGGAATCATCATTTTCCTAGCTTACCCTGCGCGACTAAGCTTAACTGCTCTGTCACGTCATAGACGTACTCTCACAGGTAAAAACTAGGAAGGGTCTCCAGACACTCGGTAACCAATTAGTTACTGGTTTAGCTGTAAGTTTTAACTTGTTTAGCTTGTAGGTTTAACTACTCCCCAAAATGATCTGCCTCTCAACTGCTATCATCCTCCTTCTGACCTTTCTCCAAGCCTCTCTTGATGAGAAGGGAGAGCAGCTGGTACTCCTGCCACAAGTTAGACATTCCAGGTATTCCTTCTTTAACATCTGAGTATGAGCCCCACTAGAAAAAGCTTTTTTCTCCGCCCTCCCACAAGAAGCTCTAGTAAAGCTACTTGGCGGACGGTTAACTGGTCCTTGGAGTCCCAGAAAAAATGGCACCTGTTCATCTCTCAGCATCACCAGCGCCTCTCGGTTAAGCTGCTCATTTGCTTCTGCAGAGGAACAATGGAGAGGATTAATACCAACTTCACTCCCTTCAACAGCTCTCCTAAAAGCAGAAGTAACTTCTTATTACAGTGCCATCCAAAGAGTCCTTATGCAATAAGGACTTTAAGGATACCTCTTTGATCTAAAAAGACACCATTAACTGTCCTACAAATTCTTTTAACACAAAGGCATTAAGAGACAGAGTAGGTGCAACTTCCTTTGCTCGTGCTTTCCCAAGATACAGAATTCAACATCCAGTAGTTTCCTTGCTTCATTTCTGAGGTGCAGGTTTTTCAAAGATCAGTGGAAAAGTTAAAGCACAGTATCAGGACATTACATATGCTTTACTGTGCACAAAAACTGGTCACCTTAAGGTCAAGCCTTTACAAAGATATTCAAACACTAGTGTGCTCTTGCAGACATGAGGAAGAACAGACTCCACAAAGAAAATGCATATAAAAGAGTAGAAACATTTCAGAACGTGCCTGCTCTGTACCTATTTTTATTTCCAGTGTATTAAGTCCTGCCGTTTAAATTATTCTTATTTCTAATTCAAAGTACCCCCAGCAACACCTCAGAGCATACAAACTATGAAAATTATGGAAAATTACAGAAAAAGGAACAGAGAGAGAAAAGCAAGAGAGCTCGCATACAGAGCATACTTGTGAACCCAGGAAACTTGTACCAATGCTGACCAGGCTGTAGTCGCAAACTTTTAAAAACTGCTTTCTGCTGACAATAGGGAAAAATGAGTCTCTCCTTGTTGCCTGTATTTAGAAAATAAAGAAATCTACAGCAAGCAATTCTGATAGTACAGTACCCACAAACCCTTCTGTTACTCAGCACCTATTCGTCATCATTATCTCCTGTTTTTCTCCTTCCTATACACTTTTTCTTTCTTCCTGCTACCTTATATTTTGATGGTCCTCTTGCCCAAGAGCATAAGGATTTCTGCTAATATAAGAATCTCATAAGGACTGCTGCCTCTACAAAGGAGGGAGAACAAGGCAAAGTTTATGAACATAATTAGTACACCCACACCAAAGCAATTCAGAGGCAGCACTGCACAAAGTCAGGGACAAAGCAATTACCTAAAGCCCAAGATACACCCACTCCCCACCTCCGCAAAGGAGAAAATCTTTGTGACAGTAAATGTTTCTCACCCTCACTCCTTGGGACTCTGGATATTTGGATTCCTTATCTTGGGCCTTCAGCTTGTTTGCTGAAATGTTAAGTCTGCCTGCTTAGGCTAGAGGCCACCTCACGATTGCTTTCATCCCAAACGCTTGAGCATTATTGTGTGTTTACATGCGTGTGCATATGTTTTCCACTGGAGAGAAAGGATGCTGCTCTTGCCTCTGGGGTCCATTACTCCTGCTATACTGTCTGCACACAATGATTCCCCAAAATTCTCAGTTTGCATCTGAGAAGGGGACTTCATAAGTCTACTTCATCTCTGAAACCCTATTTTAAAACTTCAGTCTCTCTCATTGAAACTTTCATCACCACAGTGACTTTGCTAGCAGAATTAAAATATATCGAGAAAGTTTACTTGCTGATACCATATGGGAAATTTCCCAGTAACAAGGAATTGGGAGATACAAAAAGATTATGTGTCTGCATGGTTTTCTCCAAAAGCTATGCCACTAGCTCTTCACATGCAAAAAGACAATTTGGATGGTTCTAGCCCTGCAGCTGGATGATACATTAGTCTAAAACCTTGAGTCTGCAGGCAACTCCAAAGACTCTACAGTTACTTCAAGGTAAGCAAAAGGTGAGAGAAACTGCTTGGTTTTACAAGTTTCTTCAAACACAGAGCAAAGGATCAAAAATGGCAGGAGTCACTGAAAATGGCCATGCATACCACAAAAGCACTCTCCAGCCCTACTGAAAGAAGAGCCTGTCACAGGCCAGGCTGGTCCCTGAGGATCAAGTCACACATTTCACAGTTACCCGCCTCACAGATACAGGATACGACTGCAACAAGCATGTTATGCCAGTGGCTTCAGGAAGATGGGGGACAGGCACCAGAGGCAAGTAGAGAAGTAGAGGCCACTTGGTTAAAGAAAAAACAGTTTGGCAAAAATGATGAGGAAGAGTTAATGGTATGGAAGCTGGGAACCCCAGAGAGAGTTACAGAAAGACTTCATTTATTTGCTCAGTGAGCAGAGGTACTTCTCCTATTCAAAGGGAGAAACACCTACTATACTTCTTTCATATGTTTTTATGTATGTGAAAGCACATGGAAAGGTGTTTTTGAGAACCTCACCTTTCTCTTCCCCCATCATTCTTCCCCAAGATGGGGCTAAAGTCCAACAGCAAAAAAGACAAGATCCTGGTCTCCACACTCGGTTCAGACACCAAAATCTGGAGTCATAAAAACCAAAAGAACAAAGCTTTCACAATCTACAAACAAAGTGGGGCACAACTGTAAAGGGTGAATGTTTTGAGACTAATGTTCAAACCCATCAGGAAAGATTCACAAAAAGACCCTTGTTACAGTTCCAGTATTCTCTTTAACAGCTACTTCACAGCATGTGACAAAGAGTTGCAACCCTTTCCATTATCACATCAGCGCAAAAGAAAAATCTTTAATTTTCTTTTTTTTTTTTTTCATTCTAGGAAGAACAAAACAAAAGAAAATTAATGTTATTCTTTACTGCTTCTTTATGACAAAGCATGCCTTGATGTTAGTTTATACATCAGAAATCAAGCTCTGGTTTCCTTCTTTTTGGAGGATGTGAATGGAGAGGTTACATAAGGGTGTAATAGGAGCTGTTACTTCCTTTCCCAGTTGAAGAGAAAAAGCTGTAGATCAGGTTACAGACTCAAGGGCTGGTCATCACCAGTGCAGCCTTCCTAAATTTTTTGCCAGTAGTCCCCCAACAAACAGGAGAAGCTACTTAGATACCTTTTATTTCAAACTAAGAAGACTCTGAGAATTTTAAAGACTAAGTACATAGCTATTAGGGGGGAAAAAAAAGCCTTTATTTTTGCCTTTCATCAAACTCAGGAAATTCCCTAAGCTTGACGCATACAATCACTCAAGTCACCATTTCCATTTCAGTTTGTTCTTCATTAGCACAATAAAAAGGATGAATGAAATACAAGGTAAGATTTATAGGATGGTCTGACACGTGAGCTGCACTAAGTAAGCCCAGCACACCGACAGAGCAGTTAACTTTGGCCCGTATGTTAGCGTTTGTCCCAGCTCTGACCACATAGGGCAAGCAAAAGGAGGAAACGCAGAGTGTCCAGATTGGCCTGCACGAGCACGAAGCTGTTCTCCAAACCGTCCCACTTGCGCTTTCTTCACCTTCCTCTCCAATTCCCAAGCCACTGCTATTACTGCTGCCGAAGGAAGATGAGATCAGACTCCAACATGAGGAATTTCTGTTCCCACAGAGTTCAGAGAAACCGGATGATCTCAGAGGATCATGTGAAGCAAGTCCATGACACTTCCATGAGGCAGAGTATCTCCAGTATATTGCCAGCAGTTTCTTAAGAGTGCACAGTGGGAAAAATTAATGTCTTTGCTTATGTTTCCAATTTCTCTCTCCCACTTCCTCCTCTCATTTGCCAGACTTTTATTTTCCCTTCCCCCAGAAGCACTGGTAGGTTTGCAATGTACATTTGCCCTTCTAAAGGGAATCACATCAAGTCTTGCGCAACGTTTGAAAGGGCTAACACACATAGCTAAATTAAACTACAGTCCCATCGTTTCCTCACGGAGTTCCTCCCCACAGATGTGACTTAACAAGGTCTCTTACAAAAGAAAATGAAAGAAAAAAAGGCAAGTTTCTGTTATCTAAGATGCTTTCATGAGTTCTTTCACCTTCCCCTTGTGGAGCACTCAGTCTGTTTGTGGTGCCCATATGGAGCCAGAAGCTTTCAAGATGTCCATCAAATACGCCACCTAACACCACATAGGTGTTTTCAGAAACATCTTCTTTCCTAAGGACAGGGGGGAACTTGTGGTAAGCTAACACGTCAGTAATTGCTACACGATGGTAAACACCGACATGAGCGGTGACCACTGCGTGTTACTCTGGGAATAACGGGAATGCTACAACTATTACACCTTCACACAGAATCAAGCCAGAGGTAGCACACTGCATTAAGCACTAAATTAAAGACATTTTTAAACTCAGGCCTGGGACAACTGGAAATAAAAACACATGAAGAGAAGAACGTCGTTACCTTTAATATGTTTAAAAGCAGCCAAGCACTGAACTCGACTTTAACAGATGGGTCGGACTATTTCTGTTCCCTAACACTGTGCACTTTTGGGGAAAGCCTTGTTTTTGACACAGGGCTTGACAAAGTGATGATTCATCCAGGGAAGGATGGGCAGCTTGTTGCCAGCCTTAATTCACAATTAACAATAGGACAGCCGGATATGGGAAACTCATGATTCAACACAAAAATTGCAGAGTCAGCCATTTTACCTGACCCTTACATTTTCCAGTGGTAATTTCTAATCTGAATGTATTTTAAATAGTTTCTCCAACATACATTTTAAGAGTAGTTAGCTTTTATTTCATTACTGTCACGTTTGTCCTTTAGGATAGTGGTCCCGATTAAATACATAGCAATTGACTTAATCACATCGCCTGAGATTACAAAGGTTTAAATTACTCAAAAAAGCAAATAGCATGCATGCACACAGACGTGCACGTCGGTACTGCGGGCAAGCCAAGCGAGCGCTGCACCTATGCACTCCCTGACTGTACCGCCAGCCCCGCTCCCTGCAGGCCCTGCTAGGATGGCCATTGTTTTGCACGGGGGAGTCTGGCCACTCCGAGGAACAAAGGGATGCCCTTCCCAAAACACAGCGGCACCAGATGTCCTGCACGGAATCCCCACAGCCTCGGCCTCCATAGGCGCAGACAGACGGTCTTAGCTGGGAGGCGACACCAAGCCGTCCCCTCAGGCAAGCTCTTCGGGACAACGACCCTGCCCTGGAAAGCCCTTCCCTAAGTCTCTTCTCCAAAAGTTACTCGACGGCTGAATTTATCATCCCGATCCAAGTTACCGACACTCTTCCCACGGTCCTCCCCTCTCCCCATACCCGAACCCGCTCTTTTGAATTAAGCGAAGCCGCGCACACACGGTAATTATTTTAGACAAGAAGAAACAGATGCCACGGTCTCTTTCCAGAAAAAGCACACACACATTCTTATTTTAAAGGGTAAGATCCGGACCATCTCTGCGTGTGTGCAACCAGCATTCATGCCTAAATTAAGCTGCCTAAAGCCCGCAACCATCCACCAGATGCTAAGGAAAGCCACAACGCCCGTAAATCGTCCCAAAGCCGCAGTTTTGCCCCGGGAAGGGACGCCCAGGAGGCGCCGGGGTTCCCGTGCTCGG
>NW_009187593.1:0-5671 GCF_000690835.1 Fulmarus glacialis
TATATATTTATATATATAAAACAAAATGCAAAAACACAAAAAAAATTTGACAAATAAGGTTAAGAGGTAATACTTCAAACAGTTAGCCACCGAACACACAATAAAAACTAGCAAATGCACTTTGGGGACAATACTTGAGAACTACATAACCAAGGGCTCCTTCATATATCTATTAAAATCATGTAAAAATTAGCAAAACCATTGCCCAGACTGGAAACAACTGAATTAATAACCCCAGAAGAGCAGAAACACTGAGTTTTGCTGAAGCACCATTTTCCCTCCCTTCTGTCATAGGCTTCCGGCCACAAAATAACATGAAGGCTTTGCTGACCTCCCAGATAAGTGTTCCCAATACGAGCTTCATAAAATTTCATGACCAGCAGGAGAGGATTACTAATAAATATCGAAGGAGAACCTAGAGAATCAGAACTGGAGTACAAATGAACAGACATTTGTTTACTTATTCTGAATGACCCATGGCTTAGAACACAAAGCATTTCCCGTTAAAATAAAATATGTGGAAACCTAAAAAGCTACTGCTTATTTACACCAAAAGAAATCATTTTGAAGATACAGCTCTAGAAAGATCAATTACACAAATATACATAAAATCAAGAAGTAAAAAAAAAAAAATTAAGATGCATGAAGCAAACAGAGCAGAATTGCCAAGTATACTTTTTTTTATTTCACTACCGAAAAGTCCTCCAGCCCCTGACCTGCTAGTCCTATTGCAACTAGGGAGATTTCAAAGTTTAAAACAAATCTAAAAATGTCATTGCCATTTCCCAAGCTAAAAAGCAATAAATTAAGATTATGAAGAAAAACAGGTGGATTCTGCATAGTCGTCTTCACGCTGGGTGGGGAACACCTTTTGTTTCTAGACAAAATGAACCCTCAACAGAAAAGAGCCGTGTATCGTGCCCTATACAACCTACGGCCTGGTTCAGCCAGTGATGTGGGGACTGAGAATGTTGTGTATTTATGAAACGTACAGCATTTCAGAGAAAAACAGTGCAGTTACTTTGTTGATCAACATAACACCATCTGGAAAACAGTAAGTTTGTTTGCATTCAAACAAAAATCCCCTGTCATTGAAACGAACAGGAAAGGATTCCCCTTCCCTTCTCGCTTCCTCAGTACTGGCTGAAATTTGATCACTACTTAACAACTGCTCATTTTAAAGACATACAAAAAAGTGTTAGTCTGGGAAACAGCAACTGATCCAGAGGTTGAAAAGCAGCTTAATAAAATAATAAATTTTCAGCAATTAAAAAAAAAATACTCCAAATGATGACTGGCTAAAATTTTACAGACCTAGATGCCAGAAATAAGGCTCCTACGCCTATATTCAGGCAACGAGGGTTGAAAATTTGTGCCTGCATAAAAAGTTCAGACAAAATTATTTCTAATTCAGCTTATTTTAAAAATACCAGGTACAAACACCTCTGGACACGAAACCTGTTTCAAGAGGAACCTGGCATCACCGGTGATTGCCTAAATTTAAGTGTCAAATAGCATTTTTCTTTGAAGTAGTACATCTACTTTTGTAAACACTATCCACAAAATTAGCCATCTGTACTTGTTAGCTGGGTAAAATATTTACAAGTGCATCCCACAACAAGCAACTATGTACAGAGATTAAAAAAACTGAAGTACTAGAAGTCGTATATTTACAAAATAAGCAAATTATTGTGAAGAGAAACACAACCTTCAGCAAGAGCAGGGAATGGGGGCACATCTAGAGGTCAGCGAGTTTGGCAGCGCCAGCGACGCCTGCTTCCACCCTCCGCAAGGAGCCTGCAAATGCCACTGCAGTTCAAAGCCTCCTGCAGAAGAGGATCGTCACTTAGTAGTCACTTTGGGCCTGATCCAGCAGAGCACACCGGCATGCGCTCGGAGATCTGAGCACAAACGTTCCCGGGGGAAACCAGCAGGACTTTCACACGCTTAACTTCCTAACACATCCGCAAGTGCGTTGCTGGATCAAAGCCATACTGCAGGTGCCGTAAGAATGCAGTTTCAGTGTCTCCATTTGCAGTCTCTTGCAACATGTTAAAGCAATGCAAGGACTTTTTTAATACCTGTCCACCACCACAAGATTGACATAACATGAACACGTTGCCTCGCGCATAAGCTGGCAAGGGGGAAGCAGTTTCCTGAATTTACGCAAGGATTAACCACTTCGTGGTCTCCCAGATGTTACCCTCTAATAAAAGACATCGTTTTCCACACGACTTCGCAACAACACAGTTAACCTTGCGAAGACTGCAAGCCAATTCACAGTTGAACAAAACTACTCTGATTTCTCTCCCCTCCCCCCATCCCCTACTGCAACTCTTCCTAATGTAGGTCCTGGGCTATTTTCTAGAACCTTTTGATGCTGAGCTCTGCACTGGTACACTGGAATACATAAAGGCTGAGTTACCCCGTGGGGGCTTCTAATCACCTTTGTACTGAACTGTGAGAAATCATACTCTTTTTGTTTCTATTGTGGCAATCTCTTCCAAAGTCCTTACTTGGGCTTTCTCTCTCTGAGCTACTTCGTCTTAACCTCACTTGCTCTTTGTTTTCATCACTTTCTGCTTCAGAGTCACTCAGTTCTAAGTCAGGACAATACCCGTCGTTGTCCTGGTACGGAGCACCTTCAAGCGTCTGCTTGCTCCACAAGCGATCTTTTGTTGCAAGTCTTCTCGCTGGCTTTTCACAGCACCGGAGATCTTCTGTGGTCCTCACCAGACTGTTGGTAGCCTCTTTAAAGGACCGGCTAAAATGTTCTATGGTGGATTTTCTGAAACCGCTCTGGCTGGCCAAATGAGCCGTGAGCACGGACTCTTGTTCGTAGGGTGTCTGGCTGGAGCTGTCTCTCTGGCTCACGTCTCCAGCCCTGCCCATCAGACCGTTGGACTTGGCTGCCAGCCTCGAGTTCTCCTGCTGCACCCGCCCATTCCCAATGGAAGACTGTCCATGCAAAGCAGCCTGGAGTGCTAAGGGCTTCCCGGACGGCTGGGCCCGGTGAAACTCCGGCATCTGTGTGGGGCCAGAATCCTTCGCCTCGCTCCGAGGCTTGCCAATCCCTGCCAGCAATCCGTTACTTCTGCTGTCATGCTGATACCTGGAGTAAGATTTTGCTTTAATTTCAAATGATTCCTTTGACATCGGCACGCTCCGTTTGCTGTAAACAGTGCTGTTGTTGTCAGGAGAAAGCGGTCTGTTGCCAGGCTTCAGAGAGTTATTTTTGCAGTCTCCTAGTGCTGATTTGGGCATTTTTAACTTCAGGGTGATCCTGGGAGGTGGGTAGAACAGTGTGTTCTCTAGTGCACTTGTCAGGGCATGGCCTACAGGAGAAAGAGACAAGGGGGCAGAAGAAAAAACAGGCTTTTTTAAAAGAGGGTAATCGTTTTGTTATCTGTAACAAGTTTTATAGTCCATTAGAAGGTCATTCAACAGTAAGAAGCATTTGCAAACAATTAGTGTGAAATTATTTTAGGACATTAAAGAGAAGTTGGGATAAAGAAAACTGTTCCAAATTACCCACCGTTTCAGAATTTAGGTAAGCATTTTAGCATTTCCATTAAAAACAACAATGTGCCCTTTTTACAGGGCCAGTGAATTGAACCAGTTTCGAGATATGACTGAAGTAGTTCCAACAAAGCTATAAAAAAAGGTTCATATTCAGTTTTGGATGGAGAAAAAACAATGCTTCAAAGTGAGTTTCAATTTGGACTTAGTTCAACCCTCTGCTTTGTATTATAAAATTCTCTATGCTTTAGAAGTCTTTTCACCCCAATATATTAGTCTTTATGATATACGCATACAGCGCCATTGCAAAGTAGCTATCAAGCTATTCTAATAAGCATAAAAAAGCACTTGTATTTGTAAAGACATAAAATAAATTTAGTAGACATTTCCAATAAAATGCATTTACACAAAACCAAAGTGCTTTAGAGTACTGCTGCTTCCACAAAGTACTAGTCTGATCTAAAACAGTTTAAAAAAACCACCTTGTCAGTACTAACGAAACCTATCCATGTTTCAAGGGTAGAGAAAAAAAGCACAAAGACTTCCCTCTAAATTGGTCATGAAAAACATAATATGTATCTTGAAAGAAGAGAGGGATCTTAATTTGACATTGAAGAAATAGCTGCCTTCCCTATTAAAAAAAAAAAAAAGTAATTGCACTGTAATATATACTCCTCCTCTTTCCAAATGTTGTGTTCCTCATTTCAAGACGGTCACTATAAAAATGAAGGGCAGAGTGGGTTTTGGTACATCAGCATTCCTAAGCAGTTACTACTCACTATTAAAAACCAAAGTACTTAAAACTCTTTTTGAAGGAAGGAGAGTAACTGCAGCTGGCAGGCTGAGAAATGCCTCTTTGCGCTGTTCATCAAGCATGCAAGGCAACATGAGAACAACAGCGATTCCCATCAGTCACTCTTCTCTTTTGCCTGAAGGAACCAAATACTGACAGCAAGCAAAAAGCCTTCTCAGCTGGAGAACCAAGCAGCAGCGCAGAGCTTGCTGTGGGGAAACAGTACCATAAAACAGCAGCCAAGGAAATGAAGATCCCCACCAGCTCGTTTCTGCTATCTGGATGCCATAGTGATTGATAATTAATAGGCATATACCAGAAACGGCCACAAAATAAAGAAATATCCAAGTAAATATTTTAAGAGTTCAAAGCGTTTTGTGTATGTTGCTACTTTTGTTGACTATGTACTTGAAGAAAGTTTTTAAAGGAAGATTTACAGTGTTAAAAACACAAAGCAGGAACATAAAAAGAACACATTTTTTAGTTTAAATACAGATAGAATTTGTAAATATTTTACATTTATATGATTACCTGCAGCAATTTCCTGATTAATGAGCTGGACTTGCAAATTGAAGACCTGTTCATGTACTTTACTGTGAGACAACTTCAGTTTCTCTCTCCTGCTTACCATGTAGCAGAGATTTCTTACCTACGGAGGAATAACAGGAAACTTAATAGGCAATAAGAAAATAAATCCTGACATAGCTTAAAAAAGTGCATCAACAACAGAATTAAAACAGCGTTATGTGCAAAATCCCTTGGCAAAGTTCTTGTGAATATTACTGAACATACATAACTATGAAGTAAAAAAAAAAAAAACCTAGAATTTTTTTAATTGCCAATTTAATGAATGCCTTGAATATCTTCTGCAAGAAAGCAGAATATATTTTCATCTATAGGAACAGTGAGCGAATATAAAATTCCAGTCAAAAGAAAAGTAAGTAATTTCTAAGACTTGCTTGGCTGTAAGCCTGCTTCCACTATGTACGATGCTGGGGATGCTACTGCAGGCAATACTGGATTCTCCCAGAATTACCCTGCAAAATGTTTCATAGAATGATTTTTAACAGCTAAACTATGATTGTTTCCCCTAAAATTATTGCAACATTATACAGTAATACTTTTCACAAAGCCACCCAAGACAGCCAGCCTATTTGGACCAAAACTAACACGTAGATCACCTCTAAAAGGACTCCACCTTCGTGTGCAACGTACACATTTTGGCTGACCCATTTAGCAGTTTATTTTCCTACTCCATTGCATTGACTGATGAAGTTCAACAAGGCCAAGTGCAAGGTCCTGCACCTGGGTCGGAGCAATCCCCGGTATCAGTACAGGCTGGGGGATGAAGGGATTGAG
>NW_009187593.1:5932-14961 GCF_000690835.1 Fulmarus glacialis
GGGGGATGGAACACCTCTCCTATGAAGAAAGGCTTAGACAGTTAGGGTTATTCAAGCTGGAGAAGAGCAGGCTCCTGGGAGACCTTATTGCGGCCTTTCATTTTATGAAAGGGGATTATAAGAAAGACAGAGAGAGACCAGGGCCTGTAGTGACAGGACAAGGGGCAACAGTCTTAAACTGAAAGAGGGTAGGTTTAGATTGGGCATAAGGAAGAAACATTTTACAATAAGGGTGGTGAGGCAGTGGAACAGGTTGCCCAAAGAAGTTGTGGATGCCCCATCCCTGGAAGTGTTCAACACCAGGTTGGATGGGGCTTTGACAACCTGATCTAGTGAAAGATGTCGCTGCCCATGGCAGTGGGCTTGGACTAGATGATCTTTGAAGGTCTCTTCCAACCCAAACCATTCTGTGATTCAATTCCACATAATTCTACTTTCACTATTCGTTTGAGTTAACAGCAATATTTCCACCTAATGAAATGAGAACAGGAAGAGGCACTGAAAGTTCTTGACAAACACTTAAAAGAGCTTTCAGAACACAGAAACAGCATAGGGGCTGATTGAAAGATATTTGCCAAACATAATTCCCCCAGCACTCAACTCCATCTGTTCAGAACTGGAACATCTCTCCCCAGAAAGGAAATTCCAAGATTCCCAAATTTATTTTCATCCCAAGACATAACTGAGTAGGAAAATGTCATGGCACAGGAAGTTCAGAAACTTTGAGACAGCTGTTTCAAAGTACAAAGTATAGAATCATAGAATCATTTAGGTTGGAAAAGACCCTTAAGATCATCAAGTCCAACCATTAACCTAGCACTGCCAAGCCCACCGCTAAACCATGTCCCTAAGTGTCACGTCTACACGTCTTTTAAATAATTCCAGGGATGCTGACTCAACCACTTCCCTGGGCAGCCTGGTCCAATGCTTGACAACCCTTCCGGTGAAGAAATTTTCCCTAATATCCAACCTAAACCTCCCCTGGTGCAACTTAGGGCCGTTTCCTCTCATGCTATCACTTGTTACTTGGGAGAAGAGACCAACACCCACCTCGCTACAACCTCCTTTCAGGTAGTTGTAGAGCGTGGTGAGGTCTCCCCTCAGCCTCCTCTTCTCCAGGCTAAACAGCCCCAGTTCCCTCAGCCGCTCCTCATAAGACTTGTGCTCCAGACCCTTCACCAGCTTCGTTGCCCTTCTCTGGACACACTCCAGCACCTCAGTGTCCTTCTCGTAGTGAGGGGCCCAAAACTGAACACAGGATTCGAGGTGCAGCCTCACCAGGGCCGAGTACAGGGGCACAATCACCTCCCTACTCCTACTGGCCACACTATTTCTGATACAGGCCAGGATGCCATTGGCCTTCTTGCCCACCTGGGCACACTGTCGGCTCGTCTTCAGCCAGCTGTCAACCAGCACCCCCAGGTCCCTTTCCACCAGGCAGTTTTCCAGCCACTCTTCCCCAAGCCTGTAGCATTGCATGGGGTTGTTATGTACCTCCACTCAAAATAAGTACATAAATTTTAACAAAACTTGATGCAACTCGTCAAGCAAAAAGAAAAAGCTTGAAAAAGCTTTTTTTCTTGAAAGAAAAAAAAAAACCAAACAACCAAAATCCCAACCCTCCATTTGAGGCATGTTATGGATTTTTTTTAAAATAAGGATCCGTATCCAAAGTGCTCTTGGAAAAGGAGATCTGAGCTTGATTATGAGTAGATTCAAGACAACAGTTAGACTAACAAGTGCAAATCTCAACTCCAACACTCATCTCCCTGTATTTTCATGCTCTTTTCTCCCGAATATTGTTTTCCCTTTTTTTACAACACTATTTTCTCTCTTCTGTTTTTCCTTCTCTTCTTCTCCAGTGTCTCGTTTCCATATCACATTTAGCACACCTACTTTATTTTGTTACCTTTTTTACATTCACTACCTATCTCTAAGCACTTGAAAACTGCAGGTGATCACTGGCTAACAGGCCAACCTAATGGGTAGCCCCCGAGTGGTAACAAGCCTGGCTTCCTCCCCCATCAGCTGCTGGAAAAAGGCACTATGTATGCCTTCCTAATAAATTCCTGCCCTGAATTTTGCTGAAGGACTCCATCTTTTCAAACTACCAGCTAGCTAGCTACTGATAAAAAGGTAATTTCCTTTTCCTCCTTCTCAGTAAATCCACAAGCAGTGGTAGACTCAGTGGGTTATTTTCAGACCGCTAACCAACCGTAGCACCCAAGGCAGCTACGTGCAGTGAAAGCATCTAGGTCAAGAGAGCAACGAGCGATTCAGCCTGCCGGCTACCTGGGACTAGCTGACACCAGCATGCTGGCAAGGAAGAGAGGTGAGTACGGCTCCTGAATCAGATGTCACGGGAAGTGGTATGAGTATAGGCCAGCATTCTTCTTCTGTGTGTGCAGAGCCAAAAAGTCACCATGGAAGTTAACCATCTAGGACTTCACCTACTTGCCTTCAAACCATGAGGGTGAAAAGCTCTGCTTTAATACATTTTTAGGATTCTCCAAAAGCTTAATGCACACTCACCAAAAAATACTTACTGCTTTACCTATGCAAACTGATTTTTCCAAACCCAGAGTTGGCTAATATTTACCATTCTATTACAAAACACCTTTTTAAGTACAAATCAAGAGTCCCTCCATCCCAAGACAGAAAGTGGAAGATAAGAATTTGTTAAACCTGCCCCATTCCTTCGCTGTTTGCACTTACTTTCATTGAATAAAACTAACATTTTTTGTTATTGAATCTGTATCACTAGCAACTACTACAGCTGGGCCAAATAAATTTACGCAATTTTTCTAAACATTTACTCAACTGAAGTTGAAATCAAAGAGTTAATTAGCAAATAGGTCCATTGTGCATAGAAACATGCATCTTAAAATACATAAAGGAATAACCTCTAAGCATGTCAGGAAGCACTCCTTTCACATTGGATCTCTCACTGGACTGAGAAGGGACAGTTCCTGAAAGTGTCTGCAGCAGGCAATGCAGCATACCAGAAGATTGGAGTTGAAGGCCTTACTTTTTTTAATTATTATTTTAAAAATCACCTCCCTGTGCTTCTCCCATTCCCACTTTCATCCACGAACAAAGACCTTGCTCACCTGCAAACAGTTTTTCAAAACTTTACCACTTAAACTCTTACCCTCTCTAGGTCTTGCCTCAAATGCATGAACATCCGCATGCGAGTATGAATGCTATCTTCTTTTGGCTGCACCAAGCCATTTTCTTCATCCTCCTTGGGAGGAAACAATGGTTTGTTAAAGTTACTTTTTCGCTTTAATTTCCAGTAATTGTAGATGAAGTCTACAGCAAGTTTAGGAAGGCCCAGTTCTGCTGCAACATCCTCCACTTTAACTAGTGAGTAAAACTCTTCTTCCAGCTCTCGGAGTTTCTGGGCTCGCAAACTGGTTTTCTCACTCTCTGTTTGCTTCTGGTCTGACATGCTCTTGGGGTGCTCATCAACATCAGGCAGCGAATTCTGTTTGTTCTTGCTGTGCTTTAGACAATACGACTTGAACTTGACCTCATCCCCATCATCCAGGATAGTCTTCATCTCTAAGCTATGCTCAAAGGCACAGGTGACATGAAAGGCAGTGATACAGCTTTTCACAGAACACTACAGGCAAAATAAAACAAAAAACCTCAATCACTAACAGTAGCAACAAACCAGAAAAAAAGGACAGAATTATTTTAATTACATGGAAGTCCACCCCTACAAAAACATATTTCCTAAGCACTCTTAAAAATATCTGTTGATCTCTTTGAATTTGGTATCACCCGATTTAGTATTTTCCCTTTTGTGAACAGTGTTCAACGGAAGGACCTTTCTATCCATCTCTGACCCACATAGTAGCAGTCCTTACACATCTCAGCCTTATTCAAAAGAAGGCAACTCAGACTAACTCCTAAATCTCCGTGCTAGTGAACTAATTTGATAGCAAACAGCTATGAAGAAGTAGGCATCTATCCAACGGTCATCTGCATTATAAAGCATCTCTGAACACCAGAAGAACAAAACGCAAAACTGAAAAAACCCTTCTCACATAGACTCAAGAGTTACCACAGGACAAGTACGTACCTGAATGCAAGCACCAGTTTTCAGTTTGCATAAACTACACACTAGAGCCCATCGACTTGGTGGAATGTGAGACACCTTCGTGATTGGCTCCATCCTTTCTGGGCAAGCAATGCTAACCTGTAAACAAAAAAACAGCATGGAAAGCAATTATCAAGGCAATAAAAGCAAGCTCTCCATTCATACCAGAAGAAGAAATATGACCACACATTTATCTCACTGCGAGATCTCCATGTGCTCCTACTTCTTAGCAAGGGACCCTCAAAGATCCCACAGGAAAACAATGTTGTGGAATACTACTAATTTAACCTCGTGGCTAGAAGTTGCAATTCTTCAAAACGTTTGAGGCATCTACAGCATGCCTTGTTATGAACCAGTTGAGAGACTGCAGTAAGTGATCCTTAAGTTTATTTCCCTTCCATTCTGGTTTTTTTTTCCTGTGCTGCTTTAACAGGTCTAACTTAAAAAGTACCAAAATACAAGCTACTCAGAACAAAATAGGAACACTTACTCATACTTACGTGAAAAGTTCCTTCTTTAAGATCCACAGATCTGCTACAATAGCTACTTCTGCCAGCTCACAATCTGGGGCAGAACCAGATCTATCAGTCAGCAGCCAGGGAAAGCCTCGCTTCCCAGCTCTGCCTCTCCACTGAGCGCTCCCAATGCAAGAGGTGATTCTCTTTCCTAACTACAGATTGTATCAAGTATAATTTGAGAAAGAATACAACAAACTTCTCTTACTGCAAAGCATGGTATATTCTCTTGTGCCAGTTTTCACATACTTAGTCTGGATGATCCATTTGTCTCTGGTAGACCAGATTATGGATATTAATACTAAAAGAAAGAAAAAAATTCAGATAAGCACAGGATACTTTTTTCTATTCTTTGTTATACTAACGTCCATATATCCATTGTGATAGAAATTTCTCAGCTGCCTGTTGTCCATGCTGGGAAACAAGGACTGTCCTCCATAATTTGGACACCAAAACAGACATAAATTATCTCCGTAGGCATCCCTGAGCTACTCCTGGCAGACAGGATTTATCCAAGGACAGAAACAAAAAGTTGGCCAGCTCTGAATGACCAACATGCAGAACTGGGCCAGTATGAGAATGGCACATGGCAGAAGATTTCAGTGAGATAACTGTCCTGTCCCAAGAATACCAGTCTCCAAAAGCTTGGATTTTGATGCTTACACAGCACTTTTTGAATTTAGCCATTGTGTGCTTTGGAGGGCTACCTGCCTGAAGAAGAAATACAATGCTGATTCTAGCTAGGAAGATCCCCACACTTTCTATGAACATTTCACCTGAACAGAGCAGACCTGTATTTCCAGTGGTAGGATAGGGGCCTCTTCTCAAAGGGGTCAGATCTAGGAATTCAAAGAAAAAAGGTTCCCTTGGTCATGCTCTGTGGCACTGTGAGGCCAGAATAAAGCTGATTCCTTAAGAAGTAAGTTAAGGCTGAGATTGGAACAGCAATTGTTTTTTCTAGAAAAATTTAAGAGCGTCATGCTACAGTAGTTTCCATAGATTACCTCCATAATAAGACTTTCCTAGGGAAATCCAGGTTATATTAACAAGTTTAACATGTGATAATTAAACCATTGACTTTACAAGAGCTAGTAGCCTAAGCTGAATTTTGTAGCTTCCCTTTTGGGGTACATCAACAATCACTTGATGCACGTATTCATTTTAAAACCTGCTTAATCCCTGAGGAGGAAAGGCTTTGCTTCAGCAGACCTCTGTGAGGTAGACTTACCCAAAGACAGCAGTGCCAAGTTGATCAAGTCCGAGAGTCATAGTTCCTATGCTCAACCTGAGTATTTTTGCTACTTTCTCCTTATCATTGCATTGCTCTAAGGATCATTTAAGAAGGTGGAAAAGACAGCTTTGCAAGAGATTACTTGGTTCATCAGTTCCACATTTTAAAAAGTTGATCAGCAGTTCATGAATGAATGACATAAATTGACTCTAATAAGATTTATATTTGTTACAGTACTTCACCCTCTGGTCCCCCAACTGCAAGCCACATCTTGTGGAATATACTGAGGTCAACCTGCTGCATGGCGTTTCCAGAAGTCTTCATTAGGAAGATAGTGAGATGCTTCAGAGAGGGTCCAGGTTTTACCAGACAAGAAAGAGAACAGGCAAGCAATATGTGATGCCCTCATCAGGTAGAGATGACAAACAATTTAATCTGTTGTGGCCTTCCTATAAATTGGTGGGAAAGTGACAAAGCTGTCCCTGAAACGCTTGAATGGTTCCACAAAACCATGTCCAGCACTCTTAAACATCACCAAATGTAGCTTTTTTGCTTCCAAAATGAAAGAGCCTTTCATCAACCTAACTCGACATTCTTCAAAACAGAGCTGGTTACAAGTTGCACAGGTATTTCTGAAGCAATATTGTACAAAGACTGACTGCAATTCTCGTCCCAGTTACCACTACACTAAGAGGCAAGACTTCCTTTGGGAATGAAGGGATTATATCAACTTGTCAGGTTGTCTATATTCCTTTCAAAAAGAAACCAGAATTTTCAGTGAATTTTCTGGAGACTGAGCAATACCAGCTTTCCACCATGCTTCCTCGCAGCAGCTGGGAATTGACACACACCTTCTCCCTGTCCCTCTGCCCCTTTTAATGCTCTCCCTGCTCCTTCCCCAGAGGGGAGTCATAAGGTCAGGACACGTTTATGGTGGAAATACTGTCCATTCAGCTTGTAATGCTGCCTGTTTATATTACCCCACTTTGTAAAAGTACAAAGAGGCACTTAGAGAGTCAGGTGCAATTTATTTATACTGGCCTTGTGCCGCCTGCATGTTTCTGATATTCAAAGAGAGGAGTCAAGGCAAAGTCTGTTTGAACTTCGCTGCTCACAAGGGATCCAGAGGGCAGAGAAGCCAACCTTTTTGTTCCCCAAAACCTCCCATCCCAAGGCAGAAATGATCCATCTGCTGTAACACGTAGCTGTTTTCTCTGTTTTTTCTTCACCTTGTAACATGTTACATCTTGACTGCTGTACTCTGAAGAAGTTTTAAGAGTGGGAGAGAGTGAAGACAATAGGCTGTTGAAGCGTCTTCTCTGCAACTGTTATGCACATGAGCTGCCATCTCAATCGTCACCATGCTGCCACTAGCAGCTGCAGGAGCGCACAATGATCTGCATTGGTGGCTGAGAAGGGCAGCCCAGCGGCTGGAGCACAGCCACTCACAACAGCAGCTAAGGATAGTCAATTTGATACCCTTCCAGTTGTAGCAAGGAAAAATAACTTTCCACTGCAGCTAACACCACATTGATTGAGGGAGGACATAACTGTAATGGGTTATCTAAGGCAGACAAGGACCTTGAATTTCAAAACACTCCGTATAAGTTTTCTGGTCTCGGTGTTTCCTTTTTTCATTTTTTTAAAAGAATGCCTTTTAAGAAAACATGAAATAGACTACACATTTACACTAAAAGACAGTGAAGGCAGAAGGGTCAAGAAAGCCTTTCGACAGCATTAGCTCACAAGGAAGGGAGGGAAGAAAAAACATTTTAAGACAGTGCCGAATGAGTTAATGAAGGAAAATACCTGGTGCAATTGCCTGCAACAATGCTAGCCTATACTTGGTGATTCATGAAGTCTCTCTTGGAACCTTTTAACCACAAGACACAGACATGTTTATGGCCCATTCCTCTCTGCATTCTGCCTTGCTCAATTTTATTAGAGCCACAAGCGGAAATGGCAGTGACTTCATAATTAATCTATTTCTTTCGGGGGAGTTCCAGTGTGCTACTATCTTGGGGAGAAGAAAAATAGGTATATGAGAATACACATTCTCCCCTAAAGTATCCATCCCCAGGTCTTCAAACTCTGGGTCTTTCTTGTCCCCCAAAGCACGTAAGGCCATAGTGACTCTCCAGACACGAACTGACCTGCCATTTTAGTAGAGATTCCCAAAGGTTTCTCTGGCTTCTCCAGTGACTGAATTGTTTTACAAGTGACAACACAGGAGACTGAGGGAGAAAACGGATCCAAGAGGCATTTCCCACCCCTACTGGCAGATGTCACCTCCTCGCTATGCCTGACACACTTGGCATTGCTGTGGAGGGGAGGAGGTGGCCAAGGCCTGGAACCACCGAATGGGCTGTGGGAGCAGCCGGATTTGAGCTCTCCCACCTGGGTGCTCCCCAGCAGCTTCTCTCCCTCGGCCAGAGGGAGGTGGGCAGGTGGGAAGGCAACAAGTGCTCCCTGCCCTGCCATCACTACTTCCCAAACCTGCCAGTTCCTCTTCTGCCGGCAAGAGCATCAAGGCAACCACATGCAGAAAGGATCTTAGGAAAACCAGTCCGCTCAGAGCCAGGAGAGCTTCCAGCCAAGACACTTCATAAGTACAGGAGGAAAAGTCAGGAGATGTATTTTTTTTTTAAATTTTAAAATAAATCTTTTTTTTTTTTTTTTTCCTTTCCAAATTCTCTCTCCTTAAATGTGGAAGAGATGCCGGGAACTACAAGCAGGCCTGAAAGGAACGTGGAACTGCAAAGATAACCTCCTTGAAAAGCAGATATATGCCTGAGACAGAGCTAGGAATTACACATTGCATCTGGCTACTATTTAAAAAAAATACCCAGAATCTCAACATCTTCCTCAAAGTTTTGCAAACATGAGGCCTGGCTGCACTTGGGAGGAGAAGGTTCAGAAAATGATAGAATCACAGAATCATAGAATAGTTCGGGTTGGAAGGGACCTTTAAAGGTCATCTAGTCCAAACCCTCTGCTGTGGGCAGGGATATCTTCAACTAGATCAGGTTGCTCAGAGCCCCGTCCCACCTGACCTTGAATGTTTCCAGGGATGGGTCATCTACCACCTCTCTGGGCAACCTCTTCCAGTGTTTCACCACCCTCATTGTAAAATATTTCTTCCTTGTATCTAGAATCATTGAATCATTAAGGTTGGAAA
>NW_009187594.1:0-369 GCF_000690835.1 Fulmarus glacialis
CGAAGGGTGCTGCTGGCGAGTCCTCGCCCCTGCCCCGGGATGACGCTCCATAAATATGCATGCGGCGTGGCAACGGGGTCTCGCCGCGTTTTGACACGTATTATACGTCGGAAGAACTCTGAGGGATTTCTGCACAGTATAATAACGAGCGTGCCCGGTAATAGCTGGCTCTGGGAAAGGAGACAAAGCCGGAGTTGCCGCACCTGCGGTTTAATAGTTGGAGAATTGTGATCTTAGAAAACCAGTTTGCCCTAACGACATTATCCGTACAGCGAAAGCCTCTTGTCTCGTTTAAGCCGGCGGTGGGGGATGTTTGCAGCCAGAGGACTCTCAGAAAGGATACGTTTTCTGACAGCGAGAAGGTCACCC
>NW_009187595.1:0-13586 GCF_000690835.1 Fulmarus glacialis
TCAGCCGTCCAGCCAGTTTTTTACCCAGTCCATCCATCCAGCTGGTTTTTTACTTCTACTATGTCATGCCAACACTTCATTTGCCCCTGCAAATAAGAATTATAGATAATCTTCGGTCTCTCTTTGATACTAAAAAAAAAAAAAAAAAAAAAAGGCAGCAACAATCTGATGAAATATTAGAAATATTTTTGCCTGTGGGTTTTTTTAATGATAGCAAAATCTGAAATAGTTTAAGGAATAATTCGCTTTGGAGTTTATAAAGAAACAAATGTGAGGCTGAATGAAGCAAGGCAGCTGAGGGAGCTTCTCCACAGGCCCAGCAGAGGACGATGGACAGAATGGCTTCTTCTGAAACTCCATCATGTTACAGAACCAATTACTGTAGTTTTGTTCAGTAAGGAAAGCTATTTCTCTTCTGATTCGAAAAATGCTTTCTTGGCCGTTGCTTCTTTAAACTAGATAAATTCTTTAAATTAGGTAAAATTAGATAAAAATGTTGGAAATCCTTGCCCTTGTGCCAATTATAGCCCCTTCTTCCTGTACTGGGTTTGTTTGTGAATTCCACACCTCTCTTGAGGCAGATTTTTTTCTAAATCATTGATTAATATACAAATTTTCGGTAGTTGGGAGGAGTTTCAGTTGCTGGTAGGATTCAGAAATACAAGAGTGAACTGGAATCAGTGTAATATAAGTCTTAAAGGCAAGGGTTGCCATTCGGAAAGTGACTTAATGCTCAGGAGGGGAAGCAGGGAAGAGTGGGAGCCTTACCTGGTGCGTGCCACTGGCGTTCAGGACTGCGGGGCAGGTGGGCGATGGCCTTCTGGGCCAGCTGCATTTGTTTTCAATTCACTCGTATAGAGCTTAGGCTCAAAGAATTGAACTGTCAGATTTCAAGCTCGTATTCATTGACAGATCATCAAAGTCTGTGTGAAAATGTGTTTTATGCTATCTATAGATGCATGTAGCTGTTAGGAGAGGGGAAGGGATACGCTTGATTTGGCTGCAGGAAGCGGTGATGAGGAGTGCGGGCAGGTTCTCAAGCATTAGCAATATTTAAGCAGAATTGCATGCTCTCCCGTGGCATCGTTTTTTCAGTATCTACATATTGAATTAGACAAGTGTTCAAAAAAATGCTTTACTAGGGATCATGTATACACTCAATATTTTCAGTAGTCAATTAGCTTTAAGATTGCAAGATCTTTTTTTCCATAATAATAGCATTTTCTGCTACATAAGTTCAGACAGAGATAATATCATGTCATCATGTTACGTCTGCTCTGAAGTTCCCAGCTTTGCAAGATATTTTCTTATTCATTAACACTGTTTTGATAGATAGACTATCATTCTTCAAGGCTAGCAGTGCTGGTTTCTCAGGATATTATTTCAATTTTTAAGGAAAACAGTTTGAAATAGCTTGCTAGTACATCTAATAGCTTGCGAGTTCATCTAAGTAGTTTATATTGAGAAGTGAATGAGATTTTTTTTTTAATTTAGGCTAGTGCCTAAATTTAATATTTCTTTGTGTTAGAGTGCATTTGTGAGTCTCTATTTCAACAAGAGGCTCTTGTATGTTTTCCTCTTCATTCTTGCAGCACTTTCTCAATGCTGTTTGCATCTTCATCTCTCTCTGACGGGGAGCAGCTGTAGTGTCACAGGGTCAGCACGGCTGTGCAATCCCGGAAGCTTGTGGCCTTCTCATATCTTCTTCATGAACCTGACTTCTTTTGAAGCATGTGCTCACTATGTCTGTGAAATATTGTAATGGCTAGATGAGGGTTATGTTTTGGCATGGGGGCTAAAGAGCTGGTTTGTCCAGTACTCAGTCCAAAAATTTGGGTATAATTGCCTTCACGGGTAGATTCAGTAGCTATATGTGAAAAATTTGTGTACAGGAATGGAATGGTGCAAATCCAGATTACAGTTTTAAAGAAGTTAGCAACCCTGCCTGTGGAAGCATCTATCATAACCTGATCTTCAGAGAAAAATAAGATCTTGCTAAAGTGTGCTGTGCATGACATTCACAGCCTTTTGAAACGAAGAGGTTAGTATGGCAAAACATGTTTATTTCCTTATTATAATGTCAGAAATATCCATTAGGTTTCATTCTGATTTGTATAAATATAGAAAGTTCTGTTTAAATGTGTAAAAATTCACTAACGTATAATTTCCCATTGTCATTTTAGCAACATATATTATCCTTATGGAATGCATCTTTTGAAAATTAAACTTTTCCTTAAGCTTTGTACTTCCATTTAAACAGAATAAATGAGACCTTTCATAATCTCATGTATCCACCTGTTTAAATAGAACACCAGGGAATGTCTACCCTTGAAATCCAGTAAAACACTGTAAATCCACTGCATATTTTACGACTGTCTCTTTATTCATACTCCTACACTGCAGTAGGTTTCTGGGAATGATAGCTGTTCATTATCTTGCAAAATGAACAAGCCACACTTAGAATTTAGGTGGTGCTTTATTTCCCACTTCACACAAATAAATTATATAGATGGCCAGTGATTTAGTATTTTAAAAGAATTGAAAATCAGTAATGTGAAAAATCTGTAATGTAAAAATGAGTGTTGTAAAAATATAGTAGATAATTAAAAATTGGAGAGACTTGGAACTTGTCATACCGGTCCCAGATAGTAATTTTCTACTGCCAGTGTTTTGGTTGATTAGCTGTGAATATAAATGCAAAAAATTATGTGCTTGTCATATATGAATATGCGTAATAAACTCATGTTATTCAAGATGCAAAGCTACATGAAGCAAACCAGATCATCCAAATTACATACTAAAACTGTGTTCATCTACATTTTTGTATTCTAACATCTCTTTGTAATCTTTATTTTCAGGAAAAGTGAATTAGGAATGTTTGATATAGCACTCTGTAGTGATAATAACATACAATTTCTACAAATTAGTTACCCTGAATCCAAAAGTCAGGACCCATATTTTGAAAACTGAAACCTAGAACACCATTAAAAATGCTCTTCTGTTATTATGTGAAAGCAGAGTAAAGGCAAAATGTAGCTTGTCAACTTAAAAGACAATTTTAAAAAAAAAAAAAAAAAAGTCCCTTCTCCTGTGTGATAAGCAGGGGACAGCCAGGGGAGTTGCTTGAATACTGGATTGTTTAAACCTGTAGTCAGAATAAATAGCTGACCATTATGCATTTGACAAACTAGCTCTCTTTCAAGAGATATATTTAAGAAATTACTTAGAGGTTAAGAAAAAATGTTGTGAAATATGAAATTAAAATAAAATTATACTTTCTAAATATATTTATTTCGATAATTTATTAATTTAGATTATACAATATCTGTTCAAAGCTGAATAACTTACTCTGTTAATGTAGGAATGAGTGAAGAGAAATGTCAGGGCTTCATAAGACATGTGATTCATTACAGTGATATCTCTACCATGTATATAATTTTCTTAATGCTGAAGGTTTTTCTAATGCCACCTTATGATAGTCATAAAAGTTTGGGGGCAAGAAAGAATTGTTGTAATAGGCTACTCTTGTATATAAAATGAGGCACTTGGAGTATCATTCTTCTGCCTTGTATCTAAGAGGATCTCCAAACTTTATAAGCCAAACTGGGTTTACAGTCTTTTTATTATCCATGAAATAAATATTTACTGTATATAAACCTAGGTAATGATGTTTTATAAAATCACCAGTATTATGAAACACATAATATACATTTCTGTAAACATGTCAACTGTGTCTTCCTGAAGAATTAACCTGGCCTAATGATACCTGAATTAATGGCAGAAGATTCAGGCCAATTCAGGCATGAGTGGATGCTCTGTAGGAGTGGATAACCATGCAAGAGTGCAACAAGAGTGGAATTATTTCACACAGTGATTGAGTTAGCATCATGGAGTGATTTTGGTTACAATTGATAATTTGTACTAGCCTGAGTTTTTATGTAATGCTAAAACAGAGATGTCAAGTTTTTGAGTATGGATTAAGGTAAGTATCAAATTGTAATTCAGCTTAAGTCTTTAATGAGGGTAAATCTAAAGCAACTGTATTACAGTTGTATTCAATTTATGCTACAGTTATGAACAGGAATAGGATATTGCAGTTTTTTAGCAGGTTGGTCAGTATGAGAGAACTTGTATGTAATTTTGAAGCATGTGGTGTGTATCTGTGTTTTATGCCTATATATCCCTTACAATTAGTATCTCCATCTTGCTGCAGTCAAATAAATTCCTGTAACTGACCACATTCTCCTGAATGATTGGTACCCATTGGTACCAAGTAGCAATTAATGATGAGACAATTTTCTGTGGCTCATCTTAAACTTGGTGACATTTATCTGTGTGCAAGGGTTAATTTTTACTGTATTAATAAATCATCTATTTTTAAAAATCTGTCTCTGAGAAAATAATTAATGATCTTGCCTTTTAAATACTTCTCTTAGCTAACTTTTTTTTATATGTGAGAAGTTTTATAAAGGAAAAAAATGTCAAACATCTGGAGTAGGAACTGTGTAGAAACAATGTGGTCATCTTATAAATAGAGCATTTTGAACATAGAGCGCAGTGGTGCAGTCACCAGTGGACAGATAATTTTTGAACATGAGGGGAAGGTTTCTACTTTTTGCCTCTTTAATTTGGAGCAGAGAATGACTACATCATTGCCGCTTACTCAGAATTGGTCCCTACAGTATATTCTTTGAAAATTCAGATTTTTTAAAAGATCATAAACATCAGGATATTATCTGTTTTATATTTATGTCAGTATAATTTTATGGGAAAATTATGAATGTTCTTTAGACAAAGAAAAATGGGCAGAGATTCAGTCAAATGTTCCTGCCTATACATTACATGGCTATCCCTACCTCCTATTTGATATTTATTTTGTCCACATGCACTTAAAAATATAAATACTTGTTAAAACTTTCATGTTGCATAGGAGAGGTTTTTTCACCTATAATGAGTGAACACTTTTCTGCATTTTATGAGGCTGCCTGAGGGACAGCATATAAAATGGGGGAACTGTGACACACAAAAATGAACCAAGGTATGGCTTCTCCACTGCTGAATGTTTAAAGCTGCAATGAAATTATTGAAATTTTTTTTTTTCCAGTAATGGAAATGGAGGGAGGGGATATGGTTCCTTCTGTTCACTACTCTAAGTCTTTGTAAATGCTTCCTTAAAGTATTAAACTTACTTCAAGTTTTTGTAAAACTTCCTGACAGCAGCAGTTGACATGGAATTACACAGACGGAGTTAAGTCCTCATTTGTAGAAAGCTCTGCAACCTTGGCTTGTACACTGGTGATAACAGGCAAAGGGTACAGTTAATTTTCTCATATACCTTCAGCTGTCTTGTTTCTGAATGTTAATTTTTTTCTTACGGGACAATTTTTAGTATTTCCAAACCTATAAGCACCTTGTAATAATACCATTTTTCAAATTATGCTGCCACTGAGAATTTTCGTATTTGTGTGTAGAATTTACATCAATCCAGAGACTAGAAGGAGAGAATATTCGGACAATAGTTAGCTTTTTCATCAGAAAAAGGGCCATCATTTGCAAATCCAATAGGGAAATTACCATTGCAAGTCCCTCTGTCTCACTGAAAGACTGAAAGCCTTCGTTTTACAAAGCTATAAAGCTTCCATTTTTAGCACAGAAAAGCTTCAGAGTAATGAAAAGTCTCAGAGCAGCATGCTGAAAATTACATTTCTTAAGTTACTTTTCTGAAGTAGCCCTAATAAGAGAAATATTTCAAAATCAGATTATTTTTATATGCTGATATAGGTATACATATATAGATATACATTTCCTTTCCAAATATAATTTTAGGCTATCAAACCTGAAAATATATATTTAAGTATGTATATGTATGTATAAATACATAAACATTTTCCTGTATTTTAAAATTATTATTAGACCAAGTCTAAATACTTGAAATATTTGTCTGTGTACTCTCTACTTCTCATCTCTGGACTTGTGTCAGTTCTACATGCAAATAAATTCTCATATGAGCACTGGAGTTGATTTTAAAGTTGTTTCCTGCCCTTATAAGTTCTATAAATTTTTAATGTAGCATTACAGCATCTGGAAAGCCATTCAAAGTGGCATGCATTTGGAGTCTAGTGTTTTTAGGAAAGGCTTATATAGTACCCCAGTGTACAACTGCTGTGATTGTATTGTTCAGGTGATGGGACAGTTAAAACTATAAGGTATGTGGGCTACCTTAAGAGCTCCCACTTGGTGACCCAACGGTCCTCTGTAGTAAGGCCTCTTGTTGAGAGGTCTGTCTGCATAGTTTTGGTGATCCTTTCTAATGAGTGTGAAAACAGTGTCCCCAGTTGAGCTTGTCATCTGGAATCTCAGGAGTTACCTAAACACATATGATTGCTGTGGTCAGGTCATCTTACTAGATGATACTTGGCCATGTTCAGAGTTGATGCCAACCAGCACAGCAGATGGGAACAACCATGCCTATGATCTTAAGATATTTCAAGCGAGTGGAAGAAAAAGTTTTCATTCAAGAAGCAACCCAAAGGGAGGAAGTGGCAATGGTCTCTCTTTTACTGGCCTATATGTACTGCATATGACAACTTGCTACCAGTCCTAGAGCTCCGTTGCCATTCACTCATCTTTAACCCCGCACTGCAGTGCTGAGTGATTTGGGTGCTCACTGGCATCCATGTCTTCTGCGCCATCGTTCTTCTGTCTCCCAAAGGTCCTTTTCACGCTTTCCTGTGTTGCTATTGCAGCTTCTCTGTCAGGATAGCAGTATAGATCCAGACTGTTTTTGAGGAGTATGAGATTCAATCCATAGAACTTGTCACACAACCTCATCCACTTTCATCTCTGACAGATGGTGGTTACTGGTTCTGGCCGGCATCTGTCACCGCAAGGTCTTGGCTGTCTGGAAAGACCACGTATAGCTTACCTTTCAATTGCTGGTATGTCCTGTACCCAGGAGTCTGCCGAGAATTTGATTGATTCCTTCAAAAAGTAAATTGTGAAAGGAAGTATATGACCTGGTTGCTTGTAGGAGGGAGGAACAGGGTAGATGGCCCAAGAGGTCCCTCCCCTCTGCACACTGAGATTTTGGTGCCAGTCGCATTTAATAATTTTTATACTGGAATGAGCAATGGAAAGTTTTATCCCTCAGACTCTGCAGGCAAGAAGTGTGTGTCCCTTCCACAGGTGTTTGGCTGCAGGTGCACATCTTTCAGTGTGTTAATTCAGACCAGGACTGTGTTTTTGAAGTGAATCTCCTGATTGTCCTCACTCACTGTACTTTGGCTTGGGAGCATGCCTTTTCTTTATGCGAAATGAGAAGGACAGGCTTTGGGAGCACTCTTAAGTGTGTTGCAGCCACTAATGAAAGACCAGACTAGAGCTAGTTTTATTAAGAGACCGCACTGAAACACGGAGTGTGAACATTAGGTCCTCGGTGTTGGCCGTTTCACCATGTATTTCTGTTTCTCTTCTACCACCCTGCCTGCTAGTGTGGGTACAAGCTCGCTGTCCTTGCCGTCAGAACCAGCGACTCTTACAAATCCTTTACTGTCAGTGGGACTTGTTTTCGGATCCCTCTCCTGACTTGGTGTTGGGCTCAACATCCCAGAAATGACACAGAAATAAAATCTAATATCTTAGGTATGTAGTTTGAATAGTTTGGGAGGGATGGAGGGAATATGTATGTTATTCTGCCCACAACTCATCTTAGTCATAGGCAAAGCGGGTAGTTGACTAAAGCAGCTGCCTGCCAGAGCAGCCAAAGCAGCAGCTTCCCCAGCTGCTCTCTGCTGTCTGCCTTTATTCACCTTTGTGGCGGAAACTCCATCGCCTCTGCCCCACTGGGAAACCCAGAGCTGCTTCTGCTTCTGAGTTTCAAAATAATACACTACCAAACTGTCCTCTTCCAATATAATTGTGCATATGGGACTAAGTTAACCCTAAATCAAACTAACGATCAGGTGAACAAAGGCAAGCAGCAGAAGATTTAATCGCTGAGGCTGGAATATTTGCCAGATTTGCTCTAAGTATCACTTATGTCATTTCAGAGTCTAGTGCCAGAGCTGTAGCCATTACCCTAACGCTGGGGAACTGGTCCTGACTTAGATCATCAGGCTTTGCTCCAGACTTTGCCACATCAGTAGAAAAATTCAACATTGAGGGTCAGTTTATTTTTAATGTCAAATACTGATTGATTTTAAAACCAGGAGACAAGCAGAAAAATTGTATTTACACCATTGATTTTAATGTGTGTTGTGTAAGCCAAGCCAAACATGCAGTCTCACTTTTGGTACGGCGTTTAGAGCATGTTTTAGTATGCAGTCCGCTTGCAAAGCATTTATTTTAAACTCAAAGTTTCTTTGAGTTGACCAGAAGACCAAATAATCCAGTACATGTGTATTGAGATGATTTATATACCTTAGTGCATATTAAGATTCTTGAATTTTATGGTTTTATTGTGTAGGAATATTCAATCAAAATGTGTGTCAAGCTGCATTTGACTAGACATTAGTATTCAGTTAAGAGATGTAAAAATATTTTGAAAGAGATTTTTATTAGTTAAGCAAAATTATCAGAAATGTGCTCGGTACATGTAAATATTTAGACTTACATTTTTACAACTATTCATATATTTATGGAAACACATGTGGGAGATGTAAGTTTGATCCCTTCAGGCAGAGGAAGGACTGAAATCAGTTCCCCTTTTCCTGTGTGAGCACGCTTACATGTGTATATGTCTAAATAAACAGTGAGTCAACCTTTTATATATAAAATATAGTTCTGTTCTCCACAGTTATAGCACATATACTGTTCTTAAAAGCAGAATGACTTTTCTGAAAATTACAAGTATGTTTTTAAATTAAATTTAAAATGGATTATTTCAGAAACTAATCTCTGGCAGGGTTATTTTTTTTTTCTGGAAAGATTTAATTAAGAGTATAATATAGTTTCCTCACACTTTCCACATAATGAGATCTCATTGTAGTGTGTTTTTACCGAGTTCAACAAGCTGCCTTGTAATGTGTTCTGCTACCTCCACTCCCCTCTGTAGCTCTGCGGGCTGTCCCGATACTGCGGGAAGTCACCCTGCTGCCTGATGGGGGCTATGACACCACTGGGAAGCAGCAAATATTTTCACTAAGGGAAATAATGTACTTGTTTGGGAAATTAAGACTCTGTTTCCAAATAGCCAAGCAGTCATAAGGCAGATAGAATTCTAGGTAGATAAAAGCGAAGCAATGTATGTGGAGGGAGGAGCAGGGTCCCGTGAGGGGTTCCGAGCTGATTGTTACCATTCAGGAACAGCAGTTCTGGGGTTACAGAAAATAAACCTGTAGTAGTGTCAGTTTAATTACTTGTAGCAGTCAAGAAAAGTCCTAGAATATGACTTGCATCATTAGAAAAGGGATAGAGACGAAAACAGCACATTGTTATGCTGCTGTTCTAATCCCTGATGCATGAGCATCCTGAATGCTGGGTGCAGTTCCAGGTCGTCATCTCTCCCCCCTGTAAACACAATGGTGCAGCAGAACATAAGAAGGTCCAGAGAGGTGCAGCAAAAATGATCAGTGGAACAACTTCTGTATGAGTTACAAGTGGACAAGGACTCTTCATGTTGGAAGGGAGGGCTGTGCAGTGAAGCATATAAAATCATGAACAGCATAGAGGACACAAGTGGGGAGGATGTAGGGGACACCCACTGAATCTAGTGCAGAGCAGGTTCAAAATCAACAGAAGAAACTTATTCTTCCTGCAACACAGAGCTGTGAAACTGCTTGCGTCAGAATAATGTGGATGCCAAAATTTTCATGAATTCAAAAAGTAACCAGACAAATTCACAGAAAATAAGGCTATTGGGTATGAAGACAACACATCTCATTTAGGAATTCCAGGAGCCAAAAAACTACTGGAAACTGAGGGAGAATTTTGGGAGAAACATCAACATATGCCTTCCCTTTTCTTAAACTCTTCCCTGTGTTTCTACTTCAGATGGTAACATATGTTATTGCATGGAAGGTACTTATTAATTTCAAGTGTATGTATGAAACTGAGAGGAAAAATATAAAAAGAACATAAAGGTCTAACTTTATTAAGGATACTGGGCAGCTTATCAGTGGAGAGGCGGAAGTATGGCATTTCATTCAGGAGTAGTAATAAAATTAATAGTATACCCTAAAATCTAAATATAAAATACTGAATCCTAAATTATCAGGTTTCTGCCTTTGCAATGTATTTTGCTTAAAATATTTTTAAGACTAGAGCAAAATAATATATAGGTGCAGATTTTCAGTTGAGCTGGCAGAGAGTAAATGGTTTCCAAGAGATGATTGTAGGCTGTCGGAGCAGAAATCCATGAACCAAGAATGCACTTCACAGAGCACAGGAGTTGTTCCAGTTTGTAGAATCAAAGGTTTCTTTTCTAACAGTAGTCATGAATAAGCTTTCAATTTTTTTTATTATAACTTGGAAGAGCTTTTAGAAGTAGGATTTCTAAAAGATCAGAATCCCTCACACCTGTTCCAGATCTCCAGCCTTTTCAGTGTTGAGATACTGAGCCCACTCAACTTAAATATGTTGGTTACATGTGTCCAATATCTTAAAAAATTCAAGGGTGTTTGTGTTGACTCACAAATTCCTAAAAGTTTATTTTTTCAATGGAAGTAGGTAGGATTTTGGATTAAGTATGGAGAGGTGTAAAAGAGACAGGTAGTCAGAACGTTGGACCAGACTCTACATAAAAGACAGTGACCACTGGCAAGTATTGAAGAAAAGATTGTAACAGATCACGTTCAAAGCATCCTTCCCTCTGTACGCTTCCAGGTCCTGGTAATACATATTAGAGATTACGGATTAGTTCTGTTGAAGCCTGTCCTCTTTTTAGTGCAGTTCTGTGTTGTTGCCACCTGATCTCAAATTATTCCGATACATATTCCACCGCATACTTTTTTTCTTGTTGAGATGAGTAAATTCCCATCAGAATTTGAGTGATACGAACTTGATCGGGTCATTCTTCGTGTTGGGAATGTCATCTTTCATATCATCTAATGCTTCTGAGGGCGATTCTGGATGGGGGAGCGGTGAGCAGGTACCTGCTGCCAGCTTTTTGAGAAGGTTTCCTTCTATTGCCACACAGGTCACTCGCCTTTTTGGGGACTCTCCCATTATAGTATATGCTATGGAAACAGCGACTCCTATAGTCTTTCCTCACCGCAATATTAGTGTTCGCCTTAAGTTTTCTGGGTACATTGGTTTTAAATCAGGGAACTAAAGATTCTTTTGCTTTTAAATACCATGTTTGAATTTGACTAGACATATATATCGTGGTTTCCTAGCTGTATTCAACCAGCCAAATAATGTATTTCTCTGTTTTAACTCTTTAATTGCTAATTCCATTTGAACAGATTTCTTTTTTAATTAGAATTGTGCAACATCATACATCATCTCTGCATTTAGGACAGTAAAAATCCAGAAAGCAAAGCTCATTTTCTGCAATTCATTTTGCAGTCATTTACTCTTAGAGCAATGAAAGATTCAACTACAGATACTCATTTATTCTTTAAGAATCAGGATACTGTAGCAAGAAAGTGATCAACAGGAAAAGAAGTAATTATGGTTCATAAGATCTATTTTTCTTGTATTGTTTTTTAATGAATATTTCATCTTTATTTCAGAAGATATATAGTAATGATATAAAAATTATTTTTATTGGATGAATATTTAGTCTTCAGTGTCATTTGTAATTCATATGTTGAAAATGAGGCCTTCTCTATTCATCTGTGAAAGTAAAGCTGAAATTAATAAAGAAACTGTTTCATATAATAATGTACATTTTTATGCTAAGGTTACATACTATACGGCGGACAGAATAGGCCCGTATGTCTGTTACACATCGTATGTGCTTGTCTGGTGACCTGTTTTCCGAGGCTTACAGCCATGGTTCATGATCTGAGTCAGACTTGCTTTTACAGTTGAAGATAAGATTCCTTTCAGTGGTCTGCTTCTTCTCCCCTGCTGCTGATGGCCGTCCCTGGAGCGGTGCTGGCCAAGGGTGACGTAACCTCTCTATCCATCCTTGCTTTTCACAGAGCAGTGTCTCATCATGGAGACACTGATTGCTGTTTGTGCCAGTTTTCTGTGATCCAGGCTGAATTATTTTGTTTAGGTAGTCGCTACTTTTAAATGACATTAACTAAAAGTAAATATTAGTGAAGTTTGAAATATTTGTAGTTACTTCATTGGAAAGCTGTAACTGTTCCTCTAAGCAAGGTTTTACATGTGGGGTTTTTTTTCTGCATGGAATATTTGGCCAAATTAGAAGCCCCTTGAAGTCATCCTTTATGTATATTCAATTGAATTTCTTTCAGAGGTTGTAAGCAGTAGTCTCTGCATATTGCTTTTGTATTGAATATATTTCAATCTCTATCCGAAAAGGTTTAATTAAATTTATTCCTCTCAACTTCATCAGTTACTGTGGTGCCAGGCATCAAGTGAGGCTCGTGAGCTTGTTGTCCTCTTCTTTCAGTGGTGGCTATTCTGAGGAAACACCAAGGCGAGAGGAGAAAACACCCAAAATGATATGCAGATAGGGAAGGTCTAAATTTGGCTGTAGGATTGAACTGGAGAAGGGAGAGGGGGAGGACGGTTACCCCTGGAGTTGGATGCTGGGTGCCGTAGTTCCAGGGTTTCTTTAATGTCTTCAAAGAACGGTGAAACGTGTAGCCAAAACATGACTGAAGCAAATGAAGACAGCAGCCTGCTACTACCACCCCTTAGTTTTGTAGGGCACAAGGAGCAGATCTGCATTGCTAAAGCTAAGCTTTGCAGCCATACAGGCATCAGTATGGTACCATGTAATGGGATTTTAATTTTAATTAGCCAAAAATACTGTAAATTACAGGGTTTGATTGTTTTTTAACCATCGTTTCTATTAAAGAATATTAATACATTCTTTGAAATCAAACACTTGACTTTGAAAGTGGAGCATTCAAAAAAAGTTGGAAAATATCAGAATGAAGATTGTTCAAACTGTTTTAATTTGTCCCTTGCATGTATGCATAACGATAAGATCTTTAATTATGTGATCACATAATTTTTTCACAGGAGGAATGGTGCCCAGAGAATGAATCAGGGGTGTTTATTAAAGGAAGCTGTTGCCTCCAGAACCATTGCCTTAATTGCTGGAAAGCGTAGTAATTTAAGTAGAGGGCTGTAGGAATCAGAAGCACACTCTCTAAGGCATTTTAAAGCTCCACTGAAAGACTGGATTTTTTTTTTTCTCTTTCAAGGAGGTTTCTTGCGATTCTGGAAGGTCAGTTATTTTGGAGGTGATCTCTGTGTTTCTGGTTGCAAGGTACCTGGGCTCTGAGCACAGCTGCATTTGGAATGAACACAAGTGTGTTTTGAATATACAAAATGCTGTAAAAATGCAAAGTCCTCTGAAAAGTAAGGCCTGAAATGCCTTTCACTGACGTGGCAATGCCAGGATTGCCGAGAGAATCCTCTGGTTTTTAAGTAGCCAATTTCTTCTCTGTGAAATGGAGATTTTTACTCCCCACTACAGTTCAGTTAATTGTATGTTTTGAAGC
>NW_009187596.1:0-8046 GCF_000690835.1 Fulmarus glacialis
TTTTTTTTTTTTTTTTAAAGCAGAAGAAATAACACTTCAAGGGTTTTCTTTTATGTGCAACACAGGAGGGGGAAATGGTAAAGATTTGCTTTGGGACCACTTTAAATCAACTTTTTTAGTCCTGTGTGGCTAGAGCAGTCTTTGTTTGTGGTGAGGACCCAGGCAGGCGGGTACTGACCCCCACCACTGCGTTATCCTCAGTGCACACCCTGCCCTCAGCCCCTCACTGGGGGGTGAGCCATGATCCCAAAAGGGCAGGGGGCCTTTCTTATTGTGCCCTGGCAGTGAGGAGCTCCCCTTCCAGGGACGGGGACATCCCCTGACCTGAGGCCGGGACGGGCAGAGTGCTCACGCCGGCAGAGTGCTTCCAAGGTGAACCACCGGTGTGATGTAAATGCCGATATTTATTGCTGCGGGTATGGGTAAAGATCAGGCACCCCAGCTGGCAAGGGAACTGAAGTGAAGCCTCCTTCCCCACCCCTGATCTCAGACCAAAAGCTTCAGCCCTGCCTGCCGCATACCTGCTACTGCAAGGAGCCGCGTCGGGAGGGCGATGTCCTGGCTTCCTTATTTCTGCTGTAGGGTTCCTTGGAGGGCTGGGAAATGTGGGGAGCTGCAGCATCGCAAGCATCAAGCAGCAGAAGCCTGAGCAACGGGAATATATTTCATGCAAAATGCTGCTTGTGTTAACATCTCTTCAGCACAAATGCCGCGCGGCCCGGCACTGCCGGCTCTGACCAACACCTGCTGTGGGGCTCGGTGCCGTGGGAGGGCAGAGAGGAGGAGGAGGACATCCCGGAGAGGGGTGGGAAGAAGGACAGAAAACACCATACCAGGACATGCTTTGCACAGATGTTAAAAACCGGGAGCATTGCTACTAATTGCAGCAAACTTGGCAGAAATTAAGCCTAATAGGCCTCCTTCATAGGATTGTGTGACTAAACACCAGATGCCCTAAAGGCACAAACTGACAAGGTTGTGTAAATCTTCAATAAAGTGTCTGTGATCCTTCTGACGGGGGAGGATGTTGCAGGACAGCCCCCCGAGCAGCCATCCTCCTGGGGGGCAGAAGCTGGCGGAGTAGGGGTGGAGGTGTTGGGGCTGTGTGTTAAAAAACCCAACACCAAAATCAAATTTTATGACAAAGATGCTCTTGAGAGTGCAGTTTCATAAAAACATAATTTTTCTGGAAAAGTGGCGAAGCTCCAAATACTTTCTTCCTATTTTGCTCCCCTAGCACAGCACTTCTATCCGCTGTCATGAAGAGAACCGGATACTTTACGAACGGCCTTGGTGCGTCATGGGAGGAGAGGGTTACTTTGGATTTATCCAAGAGTGTTGTAAACCACATGGCCCTTCTCTCTCCAGCCTTATCTTTGAAATGTCTCAAGAGACATCTTATTTTTATGACTGCTCAAGGACTGTAAGCCCGGGGAGATGCTTTTGGGAATGCATATTATCCCTGTCACATCAAATGACTGCACTGTAACGTCAGTGCTGTCTGTGGAACATAAAGTAGCTGCTGGGTCCCAGCAGTTCCCCAAAATCCAGGATTTTGAATCTGAAATTTCTATTTCAGTATTTTCAATAATTTGAGACTGTTTATTAAAAGGGCTAATGCATGGTATTTTACCTCCGTGTGTACTGTCGTCAGGAAAACATATAGAGATTGCTCTTGGGAAATTTTTATCTGCGTTTGTGGTTAATATGCATGATTGCCCTAGGGAACATGTGGTACCGTGCCAATGATTCCTCTTGTTCCAAAACACAGTAAAACTTTACATTGTGCAAAAATCATTTGCACAATACCTTTTTAGGTTATGTCAGAAATACCAGGTATCCGTTTCAACAAAGTTGCAGCATTTTGTTTTGATGTTTAAATTTATGGCTAGCATGAGAACAGTAATCTGCAATATACCTGCAGCTCAAATTTAAAAAATTAACATTGTTGAAATGAAACTTTTAGGGTTTTTCTCCCTGCTTTAAAATGTCACAAACCAGAGGTTTGAGTTTTTTAAAGGCACAATTTTCTGATGGACAAATTCCATGGAAAGGTGCGTGACTAACATTAGTTATCAGGACAAATCTGGGGAATTTGAGGATGGTCAGAATAAGAAATCAAGCAAGTGTGTGCTGGCAACACTTTGACATGAGTTACTGCACATGTGAGTGAAAGTTTGAGGGCTTGTGATAACAGCTCTGCCTTTTGGAAGATAAAATCAGAGGATGTTTCTCCAGACTGGTTTTGTGAAGCTGACGTCTGATTCAGCCTCCTTGACCTCCTAGTGGACTTGAAGCTGATGGAGCACATCACTAAGCATCAGAGGAGGAAATAAGTACTTTTAGTAAAGGCGTATTCCTCTTTGGTGATGGTCACTGTCAGGCTTTTGAATTTGTTCTGGTTCTCCCCGATAAAGAAATAACTCATAAAAATGATACTGTAATGTCAAAAGATAACTGGTTGATCTCATCTTCCAAACTACCTCACTTATTTCTCACTGTGAGCTTGATTACTCATTTTAGACATTCATTTATTCCTGTTTCACACAGACCTACGTTATGCTACCATATGTCACTGGCAACCTTGACGTCAGGAATGACTACTCTTCTACCTGTGAGTTTAAATGTTAGAGGTTAATTAAATATGTCTCTAATGATTGCTTTTCTCATGCTGCTTTCCAGAGTTTTGGTCCCAAGTTGAAAGGGATATAATCTAGGAAAAGAGAGCAGCCTGGGAGGCACGACTTCACAGGAATACTTATTTTCTGGAATATGAAAACAGTTTGGTAACGTAGGAGAAACAGTAGGCTGGATGACTGGGTTTTGTGTATTAATGACTAAGTGTGTGTCACGCCAAAGGTCATTCATTTCATGTACGCCACAAATATGCGAGCCTAAGTCTGCCTGATGGTGACTAGTGGCAACACTTCTTATTTTGTCTCCATCATCTGGGCTTGAGACTGTGGTGGGGAGGCCTCAGTTCTATGATTTTTTTAAAACTAATAGTCATGATTCCCCAGAGGCTGAAGGTATTGCAGTAGATGGGAGAAATGGCTTCTACGACAACCAGCTCTGTAACCCAACTAACCCAACTACTCTGCCTTTCTCACCAACAGGCAACAGAGTTTGGGTGGGCACATCTCTTTGGTGAATGAGCAGGAGGATGTTTTATCTGGGTTCACACAGAGGCTTATAAATTTAAGGTAAGAAAGCAAAAGGTGAGTCCATTCACTGAAATTGTAATTTCAGAAATAAATCCCATAGACACTGAGTACCTCCAGCCAGATCATAGCCTGGAAATGACTTACAAACCCAACGTCTATGTCTGAGAAACCTGAATGTGGACTTTTTTTATAAACAAGTATTAACAAGTTAGATTTCCTTCTAACTGGCAAACCAGCAGGCGCCTATCTGAATCTATCTGTAGTGTAAGGAAAAAACTTCGCATAAAAGTGACTATTTCATCTTGTGACGTAAGAACCCTCTGGCAAGTGTTCCCCATCTACCCAGAGACAATGTGTAAGCAGGTCATCACAACACGAGTTCATGTTACTGTGAGATAACAGATGTCACGTGCGTAGCAAACGGCACTGTTATTGCCTTTCATCAGTTACAGACATAGACGCAGTAAGGCAAGTGCCCATTCGCTTCACGCAAAGGCAATGACACCTCGCAGATCACACTTCTTGTATCACCGTGTGCCCAATCATGTCATAACCCAACCTCTGAAGCCAGAACAAAACCAACCATGATTAAAAAAACTTGAATGGGGGAGTCTTATTATTATAAAATTGTACCTGCCGCAGTCAGAAGGAAGGAAGAATTCTATTACCCAAATCTGAAGCGGCATCCTCTCCTCCTTCCTTGGAAGCAGCGTTTCTTCGCTACTAATGCTGACTCAGCTGAACACCAGCTAACTGTGTGCTTTGCTTTCCAGTGAAGGGTGACTCTCTTAACAGCATACAGATACACTGTAGTCTCTGCCCCAGAAAATTTGGGGTTTTTTTAGAGAATGTGTCGTCTTCTTAGACTTGTATTTCAGACTCTTTCTGACACGTAAAGAAGTAAAATTTCTTACAGTCACATCTGTGTTAGGCTGAGTATGGCCTGAGCCTGACTCTGAGCACCGATGACGTAAAGGAGTGCTGGGTGAAAGGAAACTCTTTTCCCTCATGTCCCTTCTCTGAGCAGATATTTCTATATCCTATTGTGGAGATACCACAATGCAAGCTTAAAGATGCACCTTATTTCCTTCTATATTCCCTCTTCCTGGGAAGAGAAGTTATCCTGGAGTTAGGCACTTCCCCTGAAATAACTGTATGGACAAACGGGATCTGAGTAAACGATCCAGGATTTAAAAATAAATAATACTCCTTACTAAAATATCCATACTGCATCAATAATTGAATAAAAACAGGCTTTAATCAAAGTGTAAATTCTTTTTTGCAGTTTTTTGGAAAAGGTTTGCTTTCCATTTGAATCCTATGCTGCTATATATTTCTTTTCTTTTTTTTATTAAAAATATCTTTATTGAAACTATTTCTATAAGGCTCAGGAGACTTGGCAATCATTTTTATTGGATTGATCAGTTCCACTTGCATATAAATTGCTCTGTTTGAATTGACTGCTGCAACACATCTTTTTTATATAAACTGTTCTATTGATTCTGACATAAATAACATACAGAGTGCTTCAAATCATAAAAACATCAGTTTTGGGGATTCTTACCAGAATCTACTACGTACCAGACAACAACAAGCAAACAAACAAAATGCAACCGGATTAAGGATCTGTGAAACCATTAGCTTTTAGAAACTTTTCTCCTCCTGGCTTTGGCAGCTGCCATTTGTCTGCCTACTATATCCTTAATTTGCACATTTTGCACATGTTTTTGCATTCATGAAACATGAATGAAAAAAAAATCCTTCTAACAGATCTAATGTGGCTAATGAAAGAAAAAGGAAGAAGAAAACGGGAAAAAATACATTCAGCTATTCTCTTTTTGTTTTCAACTTTTATTCTGGGAGGGGGTTTTCTTGCCTTATTGGTATGACTGCCTTTCTGCTCGAGTGGAGCGATAGCTACATGCTCCCAGGAAACATCTGTTCTACCGCAAACATACGTGCTGCTCTTAGGACACTTGGCTAAACTGCAGCTTATTTGGAAATTGGGTGTCTCAGTCATGGCGCTTGAATTCAGCGGTGTGGTTTGCTCTTCCAGAGAATGCTTCAGGAACCCACAACTCCTCGATCTGCGCTCCTGTTCCTTCATTTCTGGGTCATCATCAGCAATGGATTTAAGGTTGGCCTCTATTTCTCTCTTTCCACTGAGACATCCCTTACATGTATGACAAGCCTCACATTTGCATACTAACCGCTGTCTGGGGTTTGGGGTTACTTTTGCTTCTCCAAGACACTGCAGTTAGGCAACACACTCCAATTTCCTCAGCTGCCAGTCAGGGCTTACTAACAGGAGCCTAGAAGCAAGCCTGAGCTGAGATTTGCTGAAACAAGGGTGAATTGGTACAATGGGCTCCAGTTTGTAATAAAAGTTACTGAAACTGAGGTATAAAGATGAAAGTGTCTTCCAAGGGAGCGTGCATCCAGTCCATCTGTGTTGGAAGAGATACAGCTGCATGTGTCTGAGTTTTGTTGATCTTGTCTCATTTTCTGACTTGAAATATCACTCCTTCTGGACCGCTGAACATCTAGAAATTCAGGCCAAATGGACATGTATTTTTCAGATCCTGTCTGGATAGAGTTTCTGGGCAGAGAAGGAAGACACAGCTGGGAAATCTGAACCCTAGGCAGATGTTCTGCCCAAGCATCTGGCCCTGCACGGGCCAAGTAAAGGCCCTGCATGGGCACATGTATGTCTGCCTGGGACATCTCTGGCAGACTTGCGGAAGTCCTAGGAAGAAAAGTCATTGTGATTGTGGACGCTAAAAAAGGGAGAAATAAAGATGGAAAAGCATTCACTGTGCAGCTTTCCAGCTAAATTATGTCTTTGGTCATCTATTGGCCTTGGTTTCCTACCTATATTTTACACTAAAACCTGGGACATATGGATTATATGTCTTTGCCCTGTGGTGGTGTCTTGCTTGCTGTTAGTCAGCAGAAGCTATGGAGCACAGCTTCGATGTGCCTAAGACTGTTACATGACTGCATTTCTTGCACAAACTGGGAGAAAGCCTAATGCCATGTTGTTGCATTTCACATAACAGGACACGGTAGGTTTTGGGTTTTTTTACTTTGAAAAAGGCTATTTAAATCAAGAGGGGGTTGCCCATATTTCCTTAGACTGCAGAGGAAAGGATGAATGGATAGCATTTGTTTCTTCCCAAGGTTTTTTTGGTTGTTTTTTTTTTTTGTAGAATTAAAGAAAAGGAGAAAAATAAAACAAATGTTCTCACCCATCTGTCAGCAGTCCATTAGCAAACAAGTCCTTGGCAGTAAGGAAAGGAAGAGCATTTACCATGCTCTAAGGTGGATAGTGGGCCAGAAGCAATACTGGTTGGCTTGTGGCAGCAGCAGTATGTCATGTCGTGTTGGATCTATTCCCTCGGCAACAGCCAGCTTGATGCTTCTTTTTCTTCCCTCCCCTCTGCTGACTGAAATTTCCCTTTGCATACAATGCAGTGTCATGGGGTGGGTGAGATTCCACATCTCCTGCCAATGCTGGCTTTATCTGGTTATATCTCAAAGAGAAAGCTACTTTCCAAGGAAACCTCCCCACGTGAGCTTGAAATTCTTTGCAGAGCTTGCCTCACTGATACTTCCCTTGTCTCACCAGAAATCTGTTATTATCCGCTTGCTTCCTCACGCTTTGAGCAGACTCAGGAGAAGCCAGAGAGCAGTGGGGCTGCCCTCTCCAAGCAGCTCTGGCCAGCTTGCCTCCATTTCCTCAGCTAGCACATTTTAGTAACAGTTTAGATGCCCCAATCCACTGTGAAAAATGGAAAAGTATGACCAGCTTAAATTATGGACTACAGTGACAGGATGGGGAAAATGAAGCTGTTTTTCTATTTGCATTGTGCTCTGTGGAGACAGCGAGGCTTTACTAGGGCTTGGTTGAATAATGAGCAGCTAAACAGAGAACCCTGCATATCACTTTACAAACAGTTCCTCACAGAGTTCGTATTAATTATCCCATTCCTTCTGGTTAGATTCAGCTGATTTCTCACTCACTCTCACATGACTTTGTGCAAGGCTCTGTGATGCCTTGTGAGAACAGCAATGACACATCCACGCCGATATAGTCATTAGATAGCCTGAGAACTCGCGCTTCCCGGTGTGGTCATTTGCTTGCAAACAGATACTGCTATGATGCAGGGAAGGTTTTGCTCATGTAAAAACTGCTGCAAATCGGCAGTGCAGATTGTCAGGGGGGAACGGCCAGAGGGTCAAATCTGCTTTTCAAAGATGTGCATAATCTTCCAATGCTGAGGTATGGTTATGGAGATTTATCCGCATTACAGGGTTGGTAAAGCAAACATTGGCAGTTGTAACTTTCTCAGTTTTTATTTTTCACTCTCTGTCTGGTGTTGCCCTGTCTTGTGTTGCAACCAGGCAGGCGATGGATTCCATGTGGCTGAATGGCCGTAATTCTGCAGCCAGAAGGAAGGAGGGAGGAGGAAAGCACTTTCCTGGGAACTCAGAGGTGATAACGAGGCAGCACATGCTGATTCAGGCCACAGAATATAAAAAGAGCTTGAATAAGAAGAAAACAGAAAAAGAAATGCTCAAATGCGGAGTGATGGATTGGTACCTTCTTTACCTGTTTGCCCAGTATCTCAAGGGTTTGTGTGGCTTATGTTTATCCTTTTCCTCCTAAGTGGTTATGAAATGGCCAGACCTAAAGAAGAGGGAAGGGAAGGGAGGGGAAGGGAGGGGAAGGGAGGGGCAGGGAGGGGAAGGGAAGGGGAGGGAAGGGAAGGGAAGGGAAGGGAAGGGAGAAAGAAGAGAAGGGAGAAGAGAAGAGAGAGAAGAGAAGAGAAGAGAAGAGACGAGACGAGATGAGACGAGACGAGACGAGACGAGACAATAC
>NW_009187596.1:8141-40599 GCF_000690835.1 Fulmarus glacialis
AGGGAAGGGAAGGGAAGGGTAAGGGAGCGGAAGGGAAGGGAAGAGAAGGAAAGGGAGGGGAAGGGAGCGGAAGGGAAGAGAAGCGAGGGGAAAAAAAGGGAAGGGGAAGGGAAGGGAAGGGAAGGGAAGGGAAGGGAAGGGAAGGGAAGGGAAGGGAGGGGAAGGGAAGGGAAGGGAAGGATCTCTGCTGCCCAAGTCAGAGCACGTCGATCACCCATGTTCCTGGGGTGTGCAGAATACCCTTGCTGCCCAGAAACCATGAGCACACCAGAGGCACTCACTGCTTGGCGCTCACTGCAGAAGTGCTGGCAGTCCTGCTGTCTCTGGATGGGAAGCAGCATAGCTGCATCATTGCGGTCCTGCTGGTGAAAATCTAATAGCTTACGTTTGGTGCCTTGCCTGTGTGGGGCTAAACTGTTATCCCCATTGAGAAGTGTGCTGGGCTGTCTGATGTGCACCAGTGCTAGCTCAGGGCCCACTGAATCTCACTGCATTGCAAAGTAAAGGCATTTCCGAGGTTTTTGTTTCCCCTAACAATGAAGGTCTCGCTGGTTACCTCTCCTGAACCTTTTCTGGTGGGCTCCCAACTTGTTGCTGTTGCAGAGGAACAGGAGAGCAGAGCTTGGCTGTGAGCTCAAGGAGGAGGACCGTACCCTGCCAGGGCTCTTCAACTCCCCTGCTCTCCGAGGGAGGGCTGGTGTTTCATTTAGAGATCTTCCAGGCTTGGGGATGAGTACCACACTGTATTGTCTGTATTTCTGTTTTCAAATAGCTTAGTTTGACATAGTTGAGGGAAGAAAAGAAATGGTAGTATTTCACTTTGGTAGCTTTTAATAACAGTTCTTTCATGCTAGTAAACAAGTACTGGTTTCATCCTCTGCTTGTGTATCGACATTTGTCTCTGAAACACTTTAGCTACAGCACAAGAAACAGAGTTTCTGCATTAACCAAGGCCAACAAGTGCAGTTGTGAACCTCTGCTTCACAACACTGCTTAAAACACAAACATTTGTGGTGCGTACATACTTTGTTTATAATCTCATCACTGTGTATATGGATTTCATTGCAAACTGTGTGATATATCGTTCCGTCTCTTACATGTAGAAATAGTGTATAAAATTGAGTCCTTTATTTATAGTTGTCAAGAACCAGATGACAGAAAACATCTTCTGCTTGAAGAAAGATAACTGCTAGTGTTTCCTGGGAACCTCTTTCGTCAAACAGTGGGAATGTTTCTTGTCCTTAACATCACATCTGCAATGCTAGAGCCAAGAAAATGTCAATAACTTGATTATTGTGAATTCCTGCTTTCAAGGATTAATAATTTCACACATACTCACACAAACAGAAAAGCATTTTAAACTGAAATTTGGCATAAACATTTGTAACCCAAGAGCAAAGCTTACCTCTGCAAAATGATCTCTGCAGTTTTGAATCTGAGAGGACTCTCAAGGTGCCTGCATTTTTTTTTTTTTTTTTTTTTTGAGTCAGTTGTTTGGAAATGATACAATCTCACTTGCTATCTGGCAAGAACTCATTTGTATGTCTGAAGCTCTCAGTAGGGAGAAAATTGTGGTTTACTTTGTCATGCTCTCTTGCTTTTCTACTGGAGTTTTCTCTAGATGGCAAGGAAAGGGAGATGGTGAAGTCCAATTGGTACAGCAGAAGCCCTCCCTCACTTCTAAATTTATCCATTAAATATTCCAGCCTTCCATTATTTAAAGCCCCTTTATATGTAGCTGAGTAGTATATGTAAGGAATACTATGCAGGAAAATGTCATTGCATAAAGAAACCAAAACCCCAAGTAACTCCCCAAGCACTGGAATAAAGGAAGCCTAGTTTACTGTGTTTTTTCTTTTGAGTTTGATCAACTTCATTTTTACAAAGATACGAACTGTAACTGAAGTTTTCCCCATAGCTAGACATTTATAGTCTCTCCTTCATTCTTTATCTCCCTCTTGCCCTTTCTTTTTTCCCATGTAGATTTTAATTAGCTCTTTCTCTGCCTGTTTTAATGAATTTGGCTGAAATCTGTATCTTTGACATCTCTTCCCCTCTTCCTGTTAGATTTTTTCTTTTAAATTGGTGAACAGGTTCAAAAAGTATTGCCAGGTATTCATACTTGCACATAATTAAAAATACACATACAGTGGAAATACACAAACCTCATTAGCTTAGAAAAGCAGGTTTAAAAAAGCCCTCTGGCTGTCTCAGCTTTCGTGTGACATTATTTAAGTTGTCCAAGAACATCTAATAATCTAAGAACCTGCAATAATAGTGTGAATTTCTCATCAATCATTGCTCGATGATCTTTGGGCACCTATGCAAAATGTAAATAAACCAAAGTGCCAAACGAAAGGCAACATGCCCAGTTTCATTTTATTATGCAACTGGCAAGTTGCTAAATTACGGAAGTGTTGGTGAAGATGAAATTTGAACAGGTGCTTTTTTGTGGTGGCCTAAAATTTCATGTCAAAATCCAGGACTCGGTAGCATTCAGAACACCCACGCTGCTGCTGTTGATGATGAAGGAGTACAGTCCAGTTCAGCTTCTTCCAGAGACCTGACATCCTTCCTTTGCATTTCTGGACCGTTGGCTTAAATAATTCACTCGTTCCGTACACATGCACTTGCTTCCTCCCTCATTCACCTATCCAAAGTATGAACAAACTTCCTGAAGTTATCACTTCGTGTTTCAGCTTGTAAAACACGGCATTTCAGGACTTTTGCACAAGCTGCCTTGGCCACTGCTCCTGCTGTTAAGCCGTGGCATGACAGGTGCCCAGAATCCGAAACGCAAGTGAAGGAAGCAGCAGGCATTTGATACACCCGTCCATGCACGTAGCACTGCAATAATCATCAGTCAAGTTGAATGTTAAACATGGCAGACTAGACAGCTTGAGTAGGAAGTGTATGTTTTCATGAGTATTCTTTATTCTCTAGTTAAACTGATACAACTGGGTCAGAAACAACTGAAGTGAGTTCATGATTAATGTGTTAAGGGCAACCTACTTGAACTCTGACATAACAGTTACCCTTTTCCAGTTGAGGGAAAGGGCTGAATGAACTCTTGGGCAATCTGTGCATGGAACATATCTCTTCTTTGAGTTGAAATGATGCTGGCTGGAATTACAAATGTTTTTAAGTCCGTAATTTGTATTTGGATTGGCCTTTGGACTTCACAATATGCTGCAAGAGCATTTGCAATAAGAGATGTGGGCCGGCCGAGCCCAAAGGTACCCCTCTCCCTGAGGACTGGCCACACCAAACAACAAAACCAGAAGCCTGCAATGAGAAGCTGAATGCGTTGAGGGGAATGTCAACCTAGATAATACTTGCCTGGCATAGACCTGCATGACATGCCAGGTAAGTTCTTCAACAATACGGAGGAAACAGAAAACCACATCACAGGTGATCTTCAGATAACCTCAGTGGGAAGAGCCTGAAACAAAAAAAAACCTGATTGGACAAAGTTCCTGAGCAATTTGGCTTCAGTTAGAGTACTCACATACTTAAACAAGCTGGAGTCTCCTGCTAAGTGCTGACCTGAAAAGGGAAAAACAGCATATGATATTCGAGTGCTGCATAGGGTTCAAAATCTGCAGTAGGTGCCCTTTATGGCCTTCTACTTTCCCAGAGAATGCTTTAGGGACTAAGCTGGTGTTAACTCAAACTCTTCATAGGACTCATACTTTCGGTAATGAAGACTCCCTATTATTATCAGGTCGGGGGAATTTGCCCTGTAAAAATAGTTTCTGCTGCAAGACTGACAAGACACCTTTAGTATAATAAAGACAGATAACTCCAGACCTGGAGAACTGGGAGAAAGTGGAAAAGTCAAGGCAGTTGTTTAAAGGCTGACAAGTAGGTTGTGTGTGTATCAATGGCAGATAACAGCGCTCATCTTCTCCAGGAGTTTTGTAGCACGATGTGTCATCTGTTCTTGTCTGTAGAAATCACCCCAAAACCTGCATGAGATATTCTGCTTGTACATTTTTTTCCGCTTGAATTATGCTGGTATAAAACTGGTGGAATAGAGAGGAGCATCAGGGCGTCTATCATCAATGTCCATACCAATATGACAAGCATTAAAAAGTGCCAATTCCTCAGTAGTGTAGAGAACGAGCGCTGCAGTGGATTGTATTTCTGGTGCTATTATTACAGAGAGACTTGTAAGAAGCATACATGCTGTGGATGAAATGGGTATGGAATCACAGAGGCTAATGATAGAAAAAGGCCACTTATGTCAACTGCTACATTTCCCTGCTGGTATAGGATTGTTCCCAATGAGATACGGTGTATTTTTAGTGCTTTGTCCAGTCTGGTTTTATATGTAAATAATAAAGATTTTCAGTCATAAAGGAGCCTGAAATAGTTTTGTTCTAGTTCTGTCTTCCTCTTCCCTCCCTCCTCCCCTCCCTAATTTTTTATTCAGGCTAAATGAGAACAGGAAAGACATCCATGCTTTTTTTTTTTTTCCCCCCCTTTCTGTTGTCTCCTCTTCTTCCTACTGTTTGACCCTGTTCATAGCCAGGATTTCTCTGACCTGATTTTTAAAAAATTGTATTTGGACAGTTCAGTTTTATATGCTACTCTAACACAGCTGTGATTTAGGAGGCTATTCGAAATGTGGAGGCTCAGTTTGACAGGAAACAACCTACTTGCAAGACAACCTGGAAAATAAGTAATAAACAAAGCAGTGATTTCTGCTTAGGTAAGAACTGAACTGAAGGTTTTGCATATGCTTTCTTGTGTACTGTGTCTCACATTACCTTATGAGTTGCTGAGGGTCTACTCACTGTCCACCTGTCCATTATGCATAGCCTTCCAGAATGGTGAGCTAGGATGTGGTTTAGCTTGAAATCAGATATAAGCCATACCACACTAGAAGAAGTAATTTAACTACAAAATAAAGTAGTCTTTTTGGTATAGAAAAAGAACTGCATAAGTACTTCAGCATTTTCATTCCCTTTCATGTTTGGGAAAAGTATTTCCCTTTTTTGACTTTGCACCCTTAGAGAGTTGCACCTCAAGTGGACATAAACTGGTATGACACAGCTTTCGGAAAAAGAAGTTTTTGGCTTGGAACTCATCTGTATTAGGAAATAAACTTGTCCTCAGTGGTTTGTCATCGCACGTGCCAGCAAGTCAAGTGGAGAGGCTGAGGAAGTTACAGCTGAGGTGCTATTATCTTCAGGAGTCAATGGCCCTCAGCATATCCGGTCTTTGATCCATATGCAGCCACATTTCTGCTTTGAATCTGGTGAGCATAATACCTTCCAGTCAGTGAAACAGTGGACAAATTAATGCCCTCTTTGTTCCTGATGGGAGAAACCCATCTAAATGGTAGCCTGAATGAGAACACAGAGAACAAAAAGACCTAGGGACTGAATTAATACCAGCCGAGCGTGCATGTCCTGTCTGCAGCAAAAGAAATAGAGAGAGAGATGGAAAAATGAGGACACACCAAAAAATTACTTGTCATCTGCTGTTAAGATAAAGCTGCGGGGAGAGAGAGAGACCAAGGGAAAAAAGAACTTCTGTTATGGACTCTGTTGGCTGAAAAGAGTCTTGAAATAGAAACTGCGTCCTATTGTCCATCCATGCTGAGTTCAGAGAAATAGGGCTCCTGACATCCTCTTTCAATAATCAGCCTTGCACAACGCACCCAGCTCCAGCACCAAGTTCTTTTCCCAATAGAAACAATGCTCAAGGCACCCAATTTTGGCTAACTGCTGTGGTTGCTTTGCGAAAAGAAAAGCTGCTTTTTCTCCGAAGAAAAAAAAAAGGCAAAGCAAAAGGTACTTACCTAATCCCCGTTATCCCTCAGTGACAGGCTGCAGTGTCCCGTGACTTTGGGAAGCCCTCCCAGAAGCTGCTGAGAGTGAAAGGGGCCTTGGCCATTACCTACTCCAACTTATTCCTAGTTTACTCCAGGGAGGGAAGAAATCCACTATCCAAGAGCATGAAGACAATCTGTGCAAAGAGGAAAAATATTCAATGAGGGAGAGCAAAAATGTACTGGAAATTGAGGACTATTGAAGACAAGCTGCCGTCAGCTTCCTTTGGAAGTTTGGAGTTGCTGAAGAGAAATGAGACTGTACAACTTCATAATTTATAGGCCAAAAGACTTCAGGCATATAGGGTAATGAACGGGTAGTGATCCATCTCTTTCTGAGAACTGCTAGTTCTAGTTTCCTTCCTCTGGTGGTGTCAGAGCACCCTGCTTCACCAGACCACAGCTCAGTAATATTCCCACAGTTGTTAGTGGAATTATCCTAGTGATATTTCAGTGAGATATAGAAATACTGCTATCTATCTAAGGAACTGAAGCACAGAGACTAAGTGCAGGATTCATCCTGCATAACTTTATACAGACTCTAGCGTCAGCACAGCCACAGAGACGCTTCTTGGGGACAACTTGTCCAACCTTCTTCAGGCATGTAAATAAGCTGAGACATGCCACAGTGCCTGTCTCCCCATCAACGGTAAAGGGAATCCAAATGATTTTCTCATATGTACACTGTAGAGGGCTAAATTCACACAGGTCTTTCCCAGCCAAAACATCTCTTAAGGGCGCTTGGGAATAGGGGTTGGAGCAGGAGTTGGGACCCTGGTCTCCCAGAAACCAAAACAGTAGCTCTGAATTTATAGCTATCCTTCTCTGTATGTAGTTCCTCATGTTTGTGACATTGATTTCTGTATCCACAGTGAAATAGTCAGTTTACGCATTTATTTCTAATAGAATACTCACTGATAACCAGGTTCAGGCAATCAGGAAAATCACATCTGTGTCTTAGCAACAGAAAACATGGCTAAATTGAAAAACGGTCGCCAACAACCTCACACTGTTGTCCTTCCACTGTCACAGGAGAAGTGAATGTTTTTAAAATCAGTTCAGATTTGTGAAATGGCATAATTTTTTTGATCTAATAACTGCTGACCCAACTTTTTGGATAGCTTGATTTTTATTTTTCATCATCTTCCATCTTGCCATGCTACCTTACACCTTCCTCTTTGACTTGCTGTTGCATGCCTGGCTTTCCTACTGTGGTCTTTGGGGTTTACCAGTATCTTTCCCAAGAAATGTGTCTTTTGCTGCCTTCCTCCCATTGCGATTACAGGATGCATTTTACAAACTGAGTCCTTGGGTCTTTATACGCTCTGTCTGTAACAAAGTCACCCAGATTTCCTCAAGTCTTTCTTTTTTTTTTTTCATTTTTAACAACTCACTTCACAGCCCTCATGTCCCATTTTGTCTTCTATCACACAACAACCAACATTCTGATTTCTTCAGTGTATTTGTGTTTCCATGGTGAAGAGAATATTATCATCTTTTCTAGTGGCTTACCAGCTTTGAATGGTATAAACTACAGATTGACTTTTTAATCTTTTAGCATATTTTTCTGCCTTGAATACTTTGTATTCAAGTTAAATACATTTTAAAACCAGGTGATTAGTAGATATCTGCACTTCAAGGCCAAATAAACTAGCAGTCTGACTTCCAGAAAATTTCACCCAGCTACCCTTAACCTGGGTTCAATATCTTGTATTTTGCCTAAAGCATGTCTTCCAGAAAGCCACCTGGGCCTGAGATAAAGGACTTACCTCTTCATGTTGTAGTTTGTGCAAATAATTAATCATTATCTTAAAACATTGTGCCTTATTTCTTATTTGAATTTTTGCAGATTTAACTCCCAGATATTGATTCATGTTTGGCTTCTGCTCGATTAAAGTACATAAGGTACTTATAATAAAACAGTATTCAATCTTCTCTTTGACAGGCTAAACATATGGAGCTCTTCAGTCTCTTGCTTGATGCTCTTCCTGAACCAAATCAGGGAAACGAATTATGTTGCACTCAGTGTGCTACAGGGGAAACAATGGGAGCGTGTTTTTACACAGAAACATTGTGCTTCATCAGGGCTTGGGAGAGAAGGAAAAAGAGGAGGGGAGGGGAGACTAGGCAGGGCAGGAGACAGACAGTTCCTTAGGCAAGCTGCAAAGAAAATCATCTGGGGGTGAAACCAGGACTGTACGTGTGCCACAGCTCCGTAGTTACTTACCTGCTGTTCTGGAAAAGTGGCACAGAGCGGCGACTGCCTCCAACATAACTAGTCTCCAGCTCTCTGCATCAGCTGGGGGTCTGACCCCAGGAGGTCCAGAAACTCACCTGGCAGGGACAGGATCCAGATTTCTCTGCAAACTTGGCCAAGTAATCAGACAAAAGCATTTACTGTTCATCGTAATGTGCTTTAGCTAGAACAGAGACCGTGCTAGGGAGAAAAATAAAACAGTTTTTATTTCATTCACTTGAAAGGAATGTTTTGTCAGTCAGGTATCAAAAAGCATAAAACCTATCTGGAAGAGTGTTAAACATCTACCTGTACTCTCACACCGAAACAGTTTCACTTAAAAAAATAGTAAGCTGAAAACATTATCTCATTTCTATAGATGTTGGCGCTTTTCATCTGCTTGGGTATTTTCCTGCAGTTTTTTTTTTTTTTTAATATATATTTGGGTTTTATATTGTGCTTAAACAGGTAAAATTATTACTTATTTTTATCTTTTTAAAGATTGTATAGAAAACACAGGATTAAGGACAAGATTCATGCACAGCATACACACAGTTCCCAAAGACGATTATAAAAGATCGCTCCAAGGAAAGTATATTAGGGTGAGCAGGCCCAAGTTACAGGTTTAAGATTACAATATTAAACTTTTAAATACCACATTGCTTCATCTGAAATAGCTGGCGTGTGGTTAGTTCTGTGTCCTTGTAGAATTTTAAAGCAAAACCAAAAATTAGCTTGGTGAGCCTAGACAAATACCTTGAAGCATATGAGATTTTTCTAAGCTGGGCCAACTTGTTTTTTCTGGGTTGTATAGTAAGTCAGCTGCACCACATGAAATGTATAAATGCATGGAAAATTATAAACGTTGCCAAGACTGTTTGATGTGATAATCTATCCGTCTTGACTGTTGTGAACACTTCCTATGTGTTTTCTTAAAGTGGAGTTTGATGTAATTGTCGTAAGCCCGGTGATTCAGAGCGTGAGAGGTAAAGAGTTCTTTACTCCCATCCGTAGGTAAAAAGGGAAAGAACAAGCATAGGGCTGCTTTTTGTCTAACTGTAAGCACCAAGATGCTTCAGAGAGGAGAGATCTCTTGCTATTATGCAGTGGTAAACAGGGGAGGACATGCAGCTCCCATTTCCATAGAGCTGCTAGCCAGGGTTTCTCCTGTTGCATAGCAAAACGTGTGCTCAACGTGTGCTCACCTACAGCAGGTGAACCAATATTACGGTTTGCCACCTGCAATAACACCATCTTGCATCCTTCTCCCTCCTCCTCTACTCATGCCGTACCCCATCCCCACTCCCACCTGCATGGTCCTGACCCTTCCTTTGTGCGCTCCAGCTGCTGCCATGAATTAACTCCGCTCCTTCAGTCAGGAAACAACTATACTTTTCCTTCTTTTTGATAGGTTATTTTTCTGCCTGGCCAGGGAACTGCACAGTAAGTCCAATGAGCCCCAAAGTTGATGCATGCCTTGTTATGAGGCTGGGCTCCCAGCTCCCCTTCCCTAGGGAGCAGCCGTCCCTTGCTGCCCCCTAACACTGCAGCCCAAAAATTCACCGAGTAACAGAGCAATGCCTGCTGGGCCTGCAGTCTGCCATAGGATGTGGCAACAGTTGCTTGGGGATTTTAGAAAAGCGCTGGTACTTTTTCCTGAGGAGGCTGCTCCGCCAAGGGCTCTCCATGTTGGGTATCTTACTTGATGCATCACAGCAGGCTTGGCCTTGGGGACTCAGATGACAGCACAGTACTTGAGGTGTCAAAGGACCTGGCCACGTCAAGTGAGGAAAAAATCCCAGACAGATCCCAGATTGTTTGTAAGTCTTGCAGTCAGGAGCTCCAAGGAAAAAAGTGTCCTTTGCTCCCCTTGCTGGTGAATGAAGGGAAGGCCCGAACACAGAGATTTCACACAGGCAAACCGCAGCAGCCTGCAGGGCAATTGGGAAATCATCACAGCTAAATGTGAGATCCCAATGGACTGCAGTGGGGTTCAAAAACTTTCTGGGATGGAAGAGCTTCTTTCTAAGCAACGGGGAGCCCGTGCAAGATTCCTGCACACTCTGAGCACCGAGAGAATTGACCGCTGGGAAGGTGGACATGAGTGGCAAAGGGCCTGCTGGGCATTGACGCGTGGAAGATGGGAAGATGCACGTGGATGATGTGTAGAATTTGCATTCACCTGTTGGGCACCCACACACGGAAAGTGTGAAATTAAGTTAACAGACTGCTGGTAAGGGTGGCCCAGGGAAGCCTGTTATTCATTCATACAGAGAGTGGCTATGCTTTCCTGAGCTGATGTTGTGTTCCCTTTTCTCCCACTCTTAAAAGCTTTTTTCTTGCTTCTTGCTCAGGCTTGTGAGAGGGGAAGCGCTGCCTGTTCAGGACACATAGCAGGAGTATCTTCTGCCTGCAAGGCTCAGCTGCAAGTATGAATCGTTCTTAGGAAGGAGCCTCATGTCTTACACAGTCAGGTGCTGCCTCTCACAATTTGCTGCACAATTTGTGTGCTCCTAGGCATGTGGCACCTTACAGATGCTCTTTGTATTTATGAACTTATTTTGCATTACCGTGTGCTGAGTTTAAGAAGAGCTTAATAGATTCTTTCTTGCTGGGGATTTTTGATACCAGATCAGACAGATGTCTGTTGGGTGTAGAGAGTCATGCCCTCAGGAAAATAATAGACCAATGATTCCTGAAGATCATACAGCCTTCTTTTCTGTTTTTCTTTGCTTTTCTTTCTGACTTCTTCAGAGAGCAAAATCTAGAGGAAAATGATGGTAATATTAAATTCTGCCCAGTAAATGTTTGACACAGCGTTTCATAAACATGGCACAGCATTTCAGGACTGCTAGATATTCTGTCATTGCTATCTGAGGAAATTTAGGATTACTTCCTTATTTCAGGCTGCTTTTATGTAATACCTCATGTATTATGTTGGAATAAAACTGAATGCTTATATACCAAAGATCAGAAATCAGACTGTTGGCACTGACTCGGGCAGTTCTCAATACCAACTGACTCTTAGGATGAAAGCTTATGATTTCATGCTTTGGTCTTTTCATTGCCCCAGATGACATGAGGTTCAGTCTCTCTCCCGGTTCATTAAGAAACATGCAAAATCCCTTCTACTTAATTTTCATCTTGTCCCTTTTCTCTCCCCTTACTAATGTGGCCCCTTAAAAAGTGCTGAAATCTAGAAAGCAGAAAAAACATAGTATCAAATTTTAAACTGTTCATACCAAATCCTTTACAAATGTTTTGCATATCCAAAGGCACCCATAATTTGCAGCCTTCTGACCAGTGTTCATTAGCAATTTCAAAGTCTGGCCCAGCTTCCTTTGGCCTGGACTTGAAAAGATGTGGTCTGGGCACAAATTTCCTGCATTAACTATGATATTGGAACTAAACAGGACATCTCGAGTCCCTTACATCTCTTATTGTTGAAGTCAGCGGATGGCACAAGGGCTTTGTTTTCCTTTGCAATCAGGATGACAGATAGCTGTCTTCCACATAAGGCAATTAAAGAAGTCCTCAAAATAGCCGTTATCGGGTGTCAAAAGACCAGGTGATAAATTCATACCCACCAACATGACTGTTAAAGTGAAATCTGTAATGCTCCTTTGGATGTGACATATGCGTAGTCACTAAATTCAACAGCTCAAACACCTTCTCCCAGTGCTAGCTCTGCTCTGTTCCAGTTGGCTCCTTCAGCACGGTTTTGCAATACGCCAGATATTTCATTTACAGCACAGAGGTGTATGCCTGAACATATTTGTGGGCCAGGAGGGGATTTTGGCTGGAGAGATTTTTTTTGGAACAGGGAGTTAGAAAAATCCTGTGTGGAGTTGGCAGCGGTGGCTTGGTATGGGTTAAGGTGCCAATTCATCCATGCTCAGCCTCTGACGGGTGGTAGGCAAGTGTTTTGCTGAGCAGGTTCCTGGGTCACCTCTGAAGTTAGCCCTGCTTGTAAAGAGACTGTGTATCATCTCCTGTGCAGATTTGGCATATTCATGCAGACTGGTAAATGTATAAAACAAAGCATCTGATCGAAGTGGAAGTGCCAGCATGAGAAAGGACTATGTTTGTCAGAAACAATTTTTCTAGCTGTCCTGCATATTCTTTTTTTTTTTTTTTTCACTTTTTTCCTTAAACAGTATAGGAAGCGAGAGAAGAGAACGACAACTTTTTTACTGATGTTAAGTTCAGTCTGTGGATGAAAAGCTGGCCTGGGTTTCAGCATTCACAGCAGGTTTGAGAAGTCTGTATCCCATGCTATTAAAAGTGACTGAATCTTGGAAGTTTATCTCAATTTCACATAAATTTGAATAACCCGAAAATTTAACTCAAGTTGCAACAAAAATTTAAAGAGATTTTGGATTCATGGGTAGTTCTGTTTATAAAGTCTCTTCCAGACAGATTCCACATGCATTCAAGAAACAGTTTAAGTTGTTCAACTGTCATTTTGTAAGTATTTTTAAAGACATTGTCCTCCCTTTGTTCCCTGGATAATAATTGCATTTCCAGTGGAGAGAAGCCCCAGCTGAGCATATGTGGACCCACAAGTAGAGCAGTAGTATTTGAGGGCATTCAGATCTAGATTTTTGTCCTGGCTCGTATACAGAACCAAGACCTGGATTCAGATCTCAAGAAATCCAGAATTCCTGAGGTGCCCATATTTATGGTTTGGATTTGGGCTGAAGTTCAGTTTTTCAGGAGCAATAACTAAAGCATGGAAGTGAATCACTACCAAAAGCAACTTACGGTAAGCCATTATTAACTTCTCCAGTGAACAGAGCCAAAAAAAAAGGTATAATTTAAATTACCACTACTTTCCCCCTACTTTTCTCCATCACATTCCAATATTATTCTCTTATAATCTCTCTAAACTTATAGACAACTCAAAAAATAATGTTTGGTAAGCACAGTCACATGCTTTTCATCAATATTTTATTTTGAAACATGGTGAAGAGTTGTGTTGCACGAAGAAAAATGTCTCTCTCTAAACATCATTTTCTAATGGACTTTTTTATGTCCCATAAAATGTGCTAATTTTTACTTGTCCTCTGCTGTCAATGAAACAAACTATTATTTCTTTCCACAGAACCAAACTCCAAACAAGAATGTCTGGAATATCAAGAGTAATGACGTACGAAGTCCCTTCTGGCCCCAGCTTCTATCGAAAAATAATTGGATGAATTGGTGATACTTACATTTCATCTAGCCTGCCACTGTGAGTAATTCCATGGTGCCTTCTTGGCCAAAGCTCAGCCATTTAAGCACTTGGTGGAAATCTATTTGGATGGACTTGGTGTAGGAATATGTCAGATAGCAGCAGTGTAAAAATGAAAGCTCTTTGGCATAGCATTGTATACGTTGTCACAACATCTAACGCTCTGCAAACAGCATCCTGATTGTGACTTCAAGTTTCTGCCGCGGTGTAAATAATAAATGCTGAGGATACTAACCATAAAAGTAAAGCTGGCCTGGATACAAAGTGTAATGTGATGGGCAAGGAAATTCAGATGCTGGAATAGGCCCTTGTGTGGTGTAAATTATCACGGTACCATGTGATGTCCATGGAGCTACGATTTACCCAAAGAACTGCCTCTTTGCCTTGCCAAGAAATCACGATATGGGCTGTCACCTCTCAGAATGGATTAATGAACCAGAACAAAACAGATGCCAGCTTGCCAATGCTCTTACTGGGATCACAATTTGCTACGAATTTTTAATAGGAAGCAATTAATAGAAAAATGGTATTTTTTTCTTCCAAATCCCTCAAATAGTCATCCTAAAACATGTATGTGCTTTTTTTGTCTTTTGGTTCATTTGTTTTCCAGTGACTTTTCCTTCTGTTCCTTCTTCCTCCCTTATTGTTGATGGATTTTGAAAAGGTTTTTCAGATGTTCCCAGACTTTTAGATCATCAAAGGAGAAAGAGATTTGGGAGAGGACTGCAAGACAGATGCGCCATAGAGGGAGCCAGGGTGAGATGAGACCCGGGAGCGGGGCCAGCTGGTGCTGCGAGGTGGGGACTCTGGTGGGGTCCCTGGTGGGGTTGCTGCCTGGAGCCACTTTGCACAGCCAACTCTTGTGCTGGTTTTTCCCTAGTCTTGGGAGTGCAGGCTGCACACTGGGAGGGAGAGAGGGATTCGTAAACAAGGAGAGAGAAAAGGTGGAGAGTCTACCAAAGCCAGCACTCAAGCAGCAGGTTCCCAGACCTCCCCACTGTGTAATGAAGCAAGAGGGGGAACTTTAGAAGGAGGAGGTGGCCTCTTCGTCCTGCTGTTTTGGAGGCGAAAGTGAAGAGCAATGTGTTAAGCGGAACCAGCTCATTGCTTTCTCTTGTCTTCTTGAACAGGCATTTATTTCCATGTGAATAGTTGCATTTGAACAAATCTCTTTTTTTGGTAGATCGAAGTTTATTTATTTTTTAACTAACCCTTCTGTAATGAAGTATCACATGGTGACACGTACATCTGTCAGCCAGTGAACTCACCCATTAAGAGCTGTGAGGCATGAAGTTTTGCCTGTTCATGCCTAAGGTGTTCATGCATAGGCTGACAGACACAGACTGTGGTATGTGTTATTGCTTATTCAGGGCAGTCTGGAAAGGTGGTGCCTTGATTTCACTCTGGCAGCAGGGTAACTGCTGAGAGGGAAGCGGGAGGATCGGAAAGCTTAAGTGTCGTCTAGAGTGAAGCATTCTCAGACAGCCCCATGATTTCATATGAACTTGTCACACGCCGAGTCATTATTTTGGACAGAAACACAGCCAAGGCGAAGTTGTGGTCTGAGCTCTAGACACTACTCCAACACATGCAAATAGATATATGAACTTTTCTCTGTACCCAAATAAATGAATACATAAAAACAAAACACACACACACACAAGTTGTAAAACCCAATGATTCAGACGGGTTAATGCAGGAACTCAGGTCAGTTTATGGTGCTCCTTATCATGCACATGAATTCAAACAATCTTCCTGTTCTAATAACGAGGAACTTACTTCTAACACAGAAGAGTCCCATATTCCATGTGACTTCAAGTGCAACTACAGTACTTCATGGGTGCTGTCTTTCAGTAATATAGTGAATGCTGACTGCCTGAGGCTCTGCCCTCTCTTCATAAAGCATCTCTTATTTCCTCTACTTAGTTGTAAAAACACTTCCTGGAAAAGGCTCAATGGACACCTTCCAGATACTAATCTGGGAAGTAGCATGGGAGCAGCATGGGAGCAGCATGGGATCTTCCTGAGATCTCATGAGTAGATGGGTTTCTACAAGGGTTTGAGGGACCAGGGATGGTCTTTTCATGAGCAGGGGACAAGACCTTTATGAAAACAGAGCAGCTGCCATGGGCTGACCTACTTGGTGCTGAGGAGGTGTCCTCGCAGAGGAGGAGACAGTCCCACTATTAGAAGATGGGGTGTAGAAGGATGTGTAAAAGTAGCAGCCAGGTGGCTGAAGTTGTTGTTTACTCGTCGTGAGAGCTGTAAAGAAATGGGGTAGTGTCTCTTGGCATGGGATGAATAAGAAAGCGGAAAATGTGATTTTGGGGTGGGAAAAGAGCTTGCAACAATGCTGTTGTAAAAACAACCCCCCTAAAATGTATCATGGTGAAGTTCAGTGCTGCTTTTTGTGAAACTAGAGAAAGCTGATCTTACAAAAACAAGTGCTTGTTGAGGTTGCTGTTGTATGGAACTGGCGTGTGATGTTTTTCTAGCAGCCTCTCTTCACTGTCATCAGAGTGCAATTTCTCTAGAGTCGCTGTGGGATGCAACAGATTTCTTGGAAAAGAGGGCTGTGTTGACACCCACAGGCTAGTAATGTTTTCACAAGAAGGAACATGACTTTACATTTGACTCTCTTGAAAAGAGATTAGCAACACTGTGATTTATAAGAATTGCCAGGGTTTGAGGTTGTTTTTTTCCCCCCTCTCTCTGAATCTAAGTTCCAGCAGGTAGGTGTTAAGTGAGTGAAGCATTTCTGGCAAGATTTATGTGCCCATACAGTAGAATGGGAGTGAAATCTGACATAAAGGAGGGGGAGCAACTGACAAATAGAGGGGGTGGAAAAGGCAGATTGGCTTGGATTTTTTCTTTCCTGTTCCTTTGCAGTCAAAACCCTTTGAGATTCTATGCTCTTGGGTTGAAAATTTCATTTGCACAGACATTCCCCTTCCCTGTCCTCTTGTTCTAGCAGCAAACATGGGTTCACAGCATGTAAGTGGAAAGCAGATACGGCCAAGGCTAAACCTTCTTGAAAGAATGTCTTTTCTAGAAATAGATGATAAGCATTTTCCCTAGAAACGAGATCTCTTCAACGATGAAACTCTTAGAAGAAAGAAGCCCTTTCTCACTATGGAGTCTCACAGTTAAGTAAACAGCCCTAGAAGAAAATGTGTCCTCGTACAGTCGAGTATTCCAGCCTAAACAGCAGCCAAAGCCTTTGCTTTACAGAAAGATGTATACTATCCTTTTCGGTTGTTTTGATCAAATGGATGCTTGCAGCCGTGCTGGACAGCACATGATTGCTCTTGTAGGACCGTGGTGGTTAGCAGTTCCAGGACTTCTTGGCTGTTAGATGGGAAGCAAACTATAGGTTTTGCTATAGGTAAGATGCCCAGCATAAGCTGAGGAAGAGAAGCTCAAAACTTGATGAATAACAGATTACAAAACCAAAATGAGTGGGAATATTTCCATTAGCCCCATGATTCCTGCCGAGCAATACTATAGGAATACAAAATAGGGATACAGTTCAGATGATAATGGCATTCTTCTTACTGCACAAAGGCACATTTTCAAAGAGACAGAAATATAGATGCAGAGTGAACTATCGAATATATATCAAAATATCAGAATATGATCTTAAGTAAATATCTTAAGCCACTTCTGAAAGACATTCATCCTGAGCCATCGGTGGAAAATAAAGAAAAAAAAGCCACACTTGCCAATTGAGTCTTGCTTCTTTAGCCCATGAAAAAACATAGACAGATGGGTAGCGAACCAGGTTTTATCTGTAGCAAAATCCAAATCTGCAATTGTGCCTATGTTCTAACAAATTTGGAGTGTCTATCAGCCACAGAAACCCATCATCTCACTCATCAGAAGTGTAATAAATATGAGGCACTTAAGAGGAAACACTTTGACTGGTGTGGTCTCTTTTCTGGTGGAGGTACATCACAAAGAAATTTTCCATCAGTCTTAAAAATGACACTGCACGTTGGCTACAGCCTGTGTGTTTGTAAGGCAAACGCAGTGACCTGCTGCTTGGGACTACTGTTGGTAAACGCAGTAAGCACAACTGATCTGGGATTTTTAAAATTCTCCTGTTCTGTGAAAACTTTCAAGATTTTAAAAACATCCTGCTCCTCAGTGGCAACAACCTGAGACCTTTTGAAGCTTCTCAGGAAAACGAGAAAGAGAGAAAAAAAACAGTGGGTTTCCTGAACTGAACTTAATCCCAGTTGCCTAGGGATTAAGCACTGACGTGAAATAAAGAAGCTATCAGGACCAAGTCCTTGTGCGACCGACTGGCACTTAATAAAACAGCATCAATGAGAGGCCATGAACTTGCTTCGTCCTAAAAGATGATGGTTGTTATGGCACTGTGTAGGATAGGGGAACCAGATCCAGGTCCCCATTTTGCCAAAAAGTCCAGTTTTGCTATGTCAGTGACCTAACCACTAGTGTCTTGGCTAAGCTGAGCTGTTCTTTTTCTTTGGATGCAAGCAATTTTTCTGATGAAAGCCTAAGCAAAACTGGTGTGTTTCTAAAAAAGATTTATGTTTTAACAAATCAACGTCTTCCAATGAAAAAAGTGTGTATCACTGGAAAATTCCCAGCTAGCTCTACTGATGAGTAAAGTTTTGCTTTACAGATGGAGTTAATAATAGTTTATAAGCTAAAGTGAAAAGGATTTTGGGTGAGCTTCCTAAAGAGGAAGTGAGTCAGTGTCTCGGCAGGAAAGTGTTCCAGATAGGCAGGGTTGGAAAAGTTACAAAACAACCCCCAACTGCGTGGAGTCACAGGGAGTGGAGAAGGGATTATTGCATCCCAGATTGTAATTAGTAGGGGGTCTTGCATACCACTCAGCCCATGTTTCCTAAGGCATGGTCTTCTCCCATCTCACAAGCTCAGAGCAGCTAAACTGAGTCATCCCAGGGAAGGCGTAATAGCCTAGGAAGAAGCAGGTGTTGCAGATGGGTGGGTGATTCAGTGGATGGTGTTATTCCTACTGAGTCAATGCTGAAGCAGTTTGTAAGCAGGAAGCTGGGGACACTGTGTGGCTAGAAGATCTGCCTTCTAAATCCAGTGACATTCGAAGAGTCTGCAGTTCCCTCAGTATGCTTTCCACAGGGTGGGTTGCCTTCAGTTTTTCTTGGGCACAGCATTTTCAAAAGCAAAAGCTATAGAGGCATTTTTAAGGTGACTTTCAATGGGATTTACAATCCTGAGAGTCCATGTCATTTTTGATCATGGACTTGTATTTCCACGTTAGGAAGGCATTTTTGGAAAACAGAAGTCCTGTATTCTTGTGAGTGACTTTATAGCCCTCCCACTGGTTCCCAGGGCCTCTGGGTTGGGCCTTTACATGAAATTCTTTTTAGTGAGAGCTATGTATTTTTTGTATTCTGCAGGACACCAGGAATAGTGCTGGCACTCATCGGGTATACTCAATGACCATGAAAAGCAAGTTCTCCATGGCCATCTTGTCCTTTGAGGTGCCAATGTTGTCTTATAGAAGAAAGGTAGAGCTGCTGCGCCTCCTCTGATTTGTTTAATTCATTGCAAAAATAGGAGCAAATCTTATAGAACATGTCCTGTAACTTCCATTACCAATTATGTGATTACAAGGCCCATATTACTTACCTTCTGCTGTTCCAAAGCTCTCTAGTAATTTAACTTTTCAGAGCAGAGATGATCTTTCACTTCCTCTCTGTACGTGTGTACACACAATAATACACAGGTCCAAAATGCATACACTGTGTAGCACAGAGGAAGAGGTTTAGATCTTAGAAGTCATTGCTGTTTCCCCTGTGCTTTTTGAATTTGGGCAGCTCTTTCCTCTTGCTGGAAGCATAACGGGTTTCGAAGGTGGGTTATTTTTCCTTCCATTCTTCAGTAATTCAGCACTCAGAACCTCTTCTTTTTCCTTTTATTCCATTACTTTTCCACTTGGTCCTTTAAAATTTCATAGCATCTTTCCCTCCAGTAAACAAGAGGAAAAATGACAATCTCATTTCTGAATCCTGTGAGAAGAGCCACAAGCTCTGGTCCATATGGTGCCTGGGAGGATGGCAAATACTTCCGTGCATCTCTGCAACGTGATGAGATGATCCTAAGATTTGGATTGGCAGAGGTGGCCTTCCAATTTCTGGTGCAGAGAGCAATTTCTGGGGAGACCACACTTTCTGGGGACTCACACTTAACTTTGAATGGGTAGCCAGCCATTCCCTCCAGGCTGAGGAAAATGAACTGGGTGGTTTTCCTTAACTCATGCTTGACATTTGCACTTACTGTTTTCCACCCATTTTATTGAGCATTGCTCTTGGGTTTTATTGGCTGAGCTTTTCATCCATTTCTCCTCTGCCACCTCTTCTTTTCCCTTCACTGAAGGTCTGTGTGCCCACACTAGCTCAGTGGAGTAAGATTCAGAGAGCAGATTGCAGATGGGCTTAATTTCTGAAGTGCAATAATGACATACACTCATTGTTGGTTTATTATTTCTAAATAACTATATTTGCTCTTCAAGGATTTAATTTTGTTTTTACTAGAACAAAATCATCCAAATTGTTATTTGGGGAAAACTCTCATCACAAGATAAGAGGGGAAATCTTGATGTTATGTTTCTTTTAAAAATTATATACATTTTAAAAAACAAACAGTTTCTAAAGTTGAAATGCTATAATCTCCACTGTTTAAGCACTAACCTGAATGAATTTGCCTCATTACCTTTCTGTTTTCTCTTTGTATAGGTGTTTTGCTCAACATTATGGAGAAAGTTTGTATCAAAGCCTGAAACGGAACCGATTCCTCTTGAATGCTGGGCTGGTGCTTTGGCCACCGCACCATCCATCTGCTGAATCACAAACAGCAGCCACATCCAAGGGCAGCTGAGTCCCCACAGGATAAAAATGAGAGTTATGAGAACAGCTAGAGAAGAGAGGCCATCAGGATCCAGAGTCTTCCCACCATGGCCTCTACCTCTTGCTTTATCATTTTTATCACAGCCTTTCTTTCTTTAATAAGGATAGACCACATTTTTATTTCTAGAGAGGAACCGAAACAAAATCCACCATATTAAATAGGAATTAAGCTCAGTTACATCTTCCCCGTCTCTTTATGAGATGCAAGTCAAACCTCAGATGGGATGCCACCTCCTTCACTCCTTGACCTATTTCTAAACAAATTCTGAGTTGAATGACACGGCTTGAATTAATCTCAGTTATTATTCAGAGAATAAAGTGAAGAGTAACAACATGTATCAATAAACTTCTCTTCATCCACATCCCAGCACTGTTTTTCCACAGTGAAACCAATGAATACAATCTCTGCTTTCACAAAGCTGCTCTATCATAAAAGTATTCACAACTGCTTCCTATTGAGTTTAGCCCCAGTTTCTTTACTGAACACCTTTACTAGCCAGGCATGGTGAGCAGAGCTGTGACTGAGAGTTAGACAGGAAAGTAAACTCTCTTGAAGTGCTAAATCTTTATTTTTAATACTTGTAGAAAGCTCTGGATCCTCCCTGTTTTGCTTATAATATCAATATTTGTATACATCTTTTTAATATATAGGTCAGGAATGAAAAGATTCAGAAAAAAAGAGAAGTGTTTACTATATACAAGTCTGCTAGACTTGACAACCTACTTTCTGATGTCCTAGCTTACAAGCCCTTTGAACAACTGGAAACACTCCTGGAGGGTTGGAAGAAAGCAAATAAGGCACTTATTAAAAAAATACAGAAGAACTAGGTTGATCATTACTATAATTTTTACATTGAATCACAGTGAGACAACCAGTAAAAAAAAGCACTCTGAGTCAGTAGCAAAAAAAAAATGATAGAAATTGTTGTTCACAGGGCAGGGAGCAGCTTTAGGTTTTGGATCTGTAACGTCCAGCACGGTGGGGCTCTGACCCTGATCTGCAGCTCTTTAATGCTGTGACAATGTACATATAAAAACCTATCTCCTAAACAGGTAACTGTGTCAGGACTGGTGAGAAAGAAATGCAGGCTCTCTCTCTTGTTCCCGTCCCCAGAGCTCTGGTCTGTAACCTTCACCTTTTACCTGGCTTCCTCACAGAGGTTCAAAGAAACGTTTCGCGTTTCCCAGGCCCTAAAGCAGCTCCTCGTGGGCAGCACAGGGAAGTTGTGCTACAGATTTCCAGAGAAGAGGTTTGGCCCTTGGGATAGCCTCGGCAATAGACACCTATATTTTGGATCTCTGGACTGAGCCAAACTCCAAGACCTTTTCCGGAGTGCTATGTCTGCTCTGGCATCCTCTTCAAAATGAATGTGACCAACCAGAGAGAGTTCAAGGAGGGTGTGCAAAAAGCCTTCGATATGTGGAAAAATATGCTTCACAAAGACAGAGTTGAAGCTCCATTTGTTTAGCTTACTGATGAAGTCAGCAGATGGCTTGCTCATAGTTTATTAGCTCTTATGTAAAGAGAAGGTATTTGATATTGAAAGGTGATGTAAGCAAGGCTGGACTTTTTTTTTTCTCGAGGAATATTTTTACTTTAAACAGAAGTTACTTGGCTCAGGAGAGCTCATTCACATAAGAGGGAACAGCAATTCCCTTAGGGGTATTAAGGGATTGAGTGGATGAAATACTGCAGATGTTATGCAGGAGGTTAGAGTAGATGATCATGATGGTAACTCCTGGCCTTGAAACTTGACTGTTTCATAAAACTTCTGGGTGGAGGGATCATAACAGAATGTAGCAGGGGATTTCAGAGTTGCTTATAAAATCCTACCTCAGCATTCACTGAACGTGTCTGGAACAAGCACTATGCTGTCCCACGCATTCAGATTTGGCTCAAGAATGTTAAACTGAGCATAAAGCTAAATGACAAAGTAGTGGAGAATAAGAGGGATGGCTGGTGATGTGGCACGGGTATCTAAGATCTTTACAAGTGATTGTGAACAGAAGATAAACAACACACTTTTTAATCACAGTGTGCCACACTCAGAGTGAAGGCAAATGTCATTGCAGAATAACATGCCAGCTGACGGCAGAAAATAACCCTCTTGTACTACTTTCAAAGGTTACTTCAAAGCTTGCACTCAGAATGTTATCAGGACCTCAGGTTTCAATATTTGTGTTAAGCCATGTTGTTCAAAAAACATTTTTAAGGTGGAGTTTGAGCAGGTTTATGAAGATCCTTATAGGATGTAGTCACCCGTGGTAGGAGGGGGATCGGAATGGTGATTCAAGAGATCTTTTCCCATTCCATACATCTAAAATGTAATAATTGGATAAAAAGAAGGATTGTTATGTGAGCAGATACAAAGATGTGCTAAAACCCAAGCTTTTACAGGAGCTATAGCTAATCTGTGCTCCTATGTCTTCTCCGTGTGTGTGCAAATTTGAGTTACAACTTGTACACTGAGCAGCACTGTGATTTCACAGTGCACCCTAGTTGAAAGGAGCTCAGAAGGATGGACCCACCAGCCGTCCAATGCCGTCACCCCGTTGTGTCTGCTGGCTACCCGCTGAACACCCAATCCCGAGATCACTGTGACATGCTTGCACGAAATATCGTAGGATCACAGAATAGTTTGGGTTGGAAGGGACCCTGTTTCAGAGGGATTGCTAGGGCTCCACGGTCATGTCACTGACTAGTACTACTGCTTCCAGGCCTTTAATCAATTGAAAAATGAAAACCCATGCATTAAGATACAACAAAATTTTAAATGAAGTCTCAGGATACTGCACTAAGTATTTTCCACAGCTGCCAGACTTATGAAATTTCTGCTTCATAGGAAATCTGAAAGTCTTTTTGTTTGACATGTAAACAGTTTCAAATGGCAAAATTCCCTTCGGTTTTCAGCCAGCTCAACAGGGCAACAGCACTGGCTCAGAGAAAGGGGAAGGCATGTCACCTTGAGAAGTGAGACTGACCTTAGGCTTCTCTCTCACTGGCATTTTCTTATCTAGACCTGAGGATTTTTGCAAATGAAGGAGAGACAGGTCTTCACTGTAATGTCCTAGTTCCCCAGTTCTGTATTCATAAGTCCATGTGCTGTCCAGTGGCTGCATGCAGTATTTCCCTCATCCCAGCAGAAGAGACAACATTCAGGATCCTGCCAGTTTGTTTCCAGGAGGATGCTGGTTTGACATTGATACTCGGAGACAAATATTTATTTGGGGCAATCCTGATTATTTATCCTGCGTTGTTTTTCTTCCTGGACCAGTGGGAACAAACAACAAGTTCATTTACTTGTTGGGAAATGATGGTTGGACTTTTCAGTAAGTTTTCTGTCTAAAAGAAGTTTTGGGTCCTGGTTTCTACCCAGGGCCACACTCTTTTTTGCTGTATGATTGCTTTCTCCTTACTTTCACCCTCTGCCTGATTTTTAATAGCACTGCAGGCACTCCAATGTCTTGATCTGCAACTTATCTCGAAGGAAATCCCTAGGGGCACATCTCAAGACACATGGTCAGTGGCTTGGGGACGGTTTTGATTGTGTCAGCCATCATTAAATAGAAGGGATGCTGGGGGGTGCAAAGAAAGAAAATTGTTTCTTTATTGAATGTAGGGTGCTTAGTCCACCAACAGCTTTTACCAAATCTGTGATTTATAGCAGTTATTACTAGCTCTCTTGGGGCATAATGTTTACATATTGCCTAACCTTTGCCTAAGTTCTATGTGCTTTTTAGTGACAACGACTATTGGTCAAAATGGTCAAATGTACTATCACCATAAAACATCAGATGCTTTATACTAGAAAGTTGTGATGCTCTTCAGCTTAGACAGAGGCACACATGTCTGCACAGGCAAAGGAAAGGGCTAACATTTTTTTTTTAATGTAAAGCCTGTATTATTGAAGAACCGAAGAGAAAAAAGTCCAGCAAAATAAAAGTTACTGTGTAAATAGGGTTGGGAGTCAAAAAAAAAAAAACATATTGAAAAAAGCATGAGGTTTACATGGCACATTCTGGAAAAGTTCTGTGCCATTTCCAGGTAGTTTTAGTTGTAACAGAACACCTGGTTGTTAAACCGTATGGCTGGAAGATGCTTGCAAGGTAGAAAGATCACAGATCATGGCTTTGGCTGCCATTCAGCACATGAAATCAAGGAGAAGAGGAATTTAACAAGTGCAAGAGTGTTGTCAAAGCTATCACCAAGCAGTGGTTCCACTAGCGTTGGGAGAACCAGTTGCACTGCTGCAGCTGTGGCACTTGGTTTTGCTACGTGCGTTGTCCCTGCAGTGGTCCCTTGATGAAAGCAGAAGTGACGGTCTGTGCTTGGCCTGCCCAGAGCCCATCAGCACAGCGGCAGTGGGAACGGCCACTGGAAGAAGCGGTATGTCTGTGGGTGAGTAGGGTATTACAAACACTCAAAGGATTTTTGATTTAAGGGCTGCAGTGCCTCAGTGCTTTAGGGAGTGGATTTGGCTTTAGACAGAGAGAAAAAGGAGCAAAAGAAGAGCTGAGAAAGCGCAAAATAGAATTTTTCAAAAATACTTTTACCCCGCCTTTGTTAAAAATTCAAACAAATACCCAGCAGCTGAAAAAGTATATTGAATAATTGGACTTCAGATACTGTGCCAACAAAACACACATGGGCCGTGGTGATAAAAGGTTTTCTCTCAGTGGAACAAATCACTTATCAGGCTATGATACAAAGTAAGGAAACATTTCAGTACAAGTGAACTTTAGCTTCACAATAGCTGCAATGAGGGAATGCTGACTTTCAGCTGCCTTATTTGGAGAAGAACTATCCAGACCTACCCACAGCCTTTACTTATCTGCTATTGTGTAATTTTTAATGTCATATTTGCTTATACGTGCCCCATAATGACTATTTTCCACTAGAGACATGTATAGCTACTATTTTGCAGCCTCACATTTCCTTCAGAATTTATTCTCCCTCTTTTCTCCGCCACTTTGTTTCTCACTTTCTTTTCGTATCTTGGCCATTTCCTCTCTTTCATTCATTTTCATATTATTTGTTCCCCTTCTTTTGTCTCTTTCTTTCCTTTCTCATCTTTCATATTCTGAGACTGACACAAAGCCCATAGACTGTCATTTTCTCTTTTAGTCCCTATTTCTTCCTCGATAATGTTTTCATCAAACACTTGAGAAGAGAGAGGAAAATTTGGAAAAGCTTTTTCATTTCTCTTGAGATATTTATTCTTCTTTATGTCCTTTCTCCACCCAAGGAGACTAGCAGCTTGCCGAGGAGAGGTTATTAGAGCCACATCTGTACTATGGTTTGGGGTGCCAGGGACTGGAACGAGACACAGGGTTGGGATGAAGAGTAGTGGTCAACAAAGGCACCTACATTTTTTGTTATCCTAATATGAAAAGAAAGTTGAGATTCCTCTAAGAGTCACAGTTAAGCTTATTTGAAAAGCATTACAAAAAAGGAAGCTTGTAACAGTGGCATAGCAGGGAGGGCAAGAGAAGTGTGGAGAAGTGCTGCGTCAAATTCCCGTGCCACTGTCGGTGGAGATGGGCTGTGACCCAGGACTTGGTGCCCCGACCATCGCTGGTGCAGGGATGTCCGAGCCGCCAGTGAGCCCAAGGGCCGGGCAGGCTGGGCAGGGACGGCCGTGCTGCCCATGTGCAAGCCAAGCCTGCTTTGAAGGCACTTCGCCGCAGGTGCCAGCCCTGCCCCATCATTTATTCTCCTTTCTGTCTTGCTGTGAGGTTGAGGCATTTATTTGCAGTGCATTATTCCAAGAACTGTTTCTAGCAGCTGTTTCTGCCTATTGCTGATGACACATTTTTTTTTCTCCAGCACAGATAGTCTTAAAATATGGATATTTAGGTCTCATGGAAGTGAAAAAACTGAAAAGAAAAAAAAACCAGCCCCCCAAGCCCAGCAGGTGATACCACACTGGCACTATTTAGAGCCTTTCTTCACTTTTAATCTGGTTTTGTTTGTTTGTTTGTTTGTTTGTTTTTACAGATGCTGGAGAAATGAAGGGAATCTCCAAATTCCACCTGAGGAGGACATACTTTTGATGTTCAACACATGTTTGGAAGACATCCACTATTTAACAGGAGGTAAAGCCCCAAATGCACCAACCTGCACTTGTATTAAAGAGACTAGGGGACACCACCTAGCCTATGCCAAGACTCGTGCAGTTTTTTTCTTTCCTTTCCTTAACAAAAAAAAGGGGTAATAAGGTACCAGGCTACTCCTCCTTGTTGGAGGCAGCAAGTAGTGCCACGTATGACCTTTTGTTACTTTGACATGCTACCTTATAAGCTGGTAGCTTTAAGAAATGCAAGGCAGAAAAATTTAATCTCCTGGAACATGATGTAAAGTCATTTAATTATTTTTAAGACATTCTTTGAGAATGACTGGATTGCTGCTTAAGGTGGGGCATGTGCATGTGAGTAAAGGTTTGCACTTAACCAAAAAAGGCCTCCCGGGTGTCCCAGAGCTGTTAAAGCAGGCTCTTTCCTGGGCTGGCCTGTAAACTCTGGGCACTTGGAGATCCTGGATGCTTTCCAGCCAGGCTGCCAATTTTCAGACGAGCATGGCTAATTCTCAGGCTCACCCACTCCTACCCACGAGCTGAAGTTTCTATTCCCCTGACAGCACAGTGCTTTGCTTTGGCTGTGCTCCCACCAAGCACCCACAGCACAACTCCAGCCCTGCCATTGCAAAAGATACAGGCTCCTGAGTATTAGGGATAGGTGAAAGCTGGATTTTTTTGGTCTACAGGGAAAGCAATGGGTTTGAAAAATTCTTCTTTCTCAGAATGGAACAAAGGCACTCCATTTTTATCCCAAATTTCCTATGAGACCAGACTAACCCCCCAAAAAACACCTGTAAAAACCCCTTTTTGAAAGCTCTCAATGTTTCATTTTGATAAAAACGCAATGTCTCATTCTTACTCCACCTTGAATATTTTTTTTTTTCATGTACTATAAAATAAAAGTCAAACCCTGGTAAACTGTCTTTTCAAACTGAAAAACTGAAACATTTGCTTCCAGAAAGTTCAGCTGAGACCTTCTTGGAAGGCTTTCTCTAAAAATTTGATTTTCAAAATGAGTTCTCTTTGAATTTGCCTCACTTAGATAAAACCCTTTGTTTTTAACAAATGAGCAGTTTTTTCTGGTGGGAAAGAAGTTACCATGGAAGATTTCCATGCACCTCTGTAGTGGGCTAGCCCGTGGAGATACTATGGATAATTTACCAATCAGTGGTAGAAAAGAGAAGTGTTTGGACCAAAACATGAACTAGGGTCTCCCTCAGCCTTCTACTCTCCCAGTGATGTACCTGCTTCTGCTCCCCATCTCCTAGCACAAGCCTGCCCTACCACTTCCCTAACCTGTAATATAGGCATGACTGGAGATTAGAGAATAACAGCTTCAACCATTGAAAGAAGCCAAAAAGCTATTCTAATCGAGTATATAGACCTCCACAGGAACGTAGTAAGATCTAATTCTGCCCTACAGTGGCTACGAGGTTCAGTGCTCTTCTCTCTTGATATTACATTTTGCTGTAGAAATAGTATTGTCTCCGAGGAGTGGATCCAAAGATCATTGAAGCCAACTGAGAAAATCCCTTAGGCTGAATTTTCCCATAATTTTGAAAATCCTGACATTTATCATTTTTTTAATTTTGAAGGCGGAAAAGCTACTATCTTATTTATCCTTTTTAGTTTACCAATGCCAGTTGTGGTAGTACTGGGTTTTGAACTGAGCTCTAAACCTAAATTACACCATTAAAGCTGTAAAAAAGCTGTTCTAATTCTGGGAATACAAACATTCAGTTGTCTCTCAAAGTCTCAGCTAGAATAAAATGCCTAACCTGCACATCTTCTTTTAAAACCAACTCCTCTGCTCCTCTTATCACCACCTCCTCCAACCTCTCGTCCTAAGAGTAAGCTTCATCGCTTTCCTCCTTATACAAAACCTGACCTAAAAGAGAAACAAAGCAGGGTAGCGTGAATAGAGATGTTTCTCCTCCTGTGCTGGGTGGAAGAGTACATAGTGTTGCTTTGTTAGTGAGAGAAAGGTTTTCCATCCATTCTCAGCCAAGGGACTGCGTTCACATTTCAGCTGACCAGACAGGCTACATGGCTCTCAAAGAGTTTCTGTGGCAATGGATGAAAATATTTGTATCTGGATTTGTCTTCTGCTGTATTTGTCAACACCAGTAAAGGTCAATGTTTTTCCTTGGTCAGGGAAAGACGTTGTCTAGCTTTACAGCAGCATGAAAGCTGAAAGAAGAAAAGCAAGCAGAAGTTTTGGCACGTGGTAGATCTTTCAGGATCCAGGAACCATTAACCTATTAAAATGAAATTGTTTCTTTTTCTGTCCCCAGGACACTTCAGTCATTCCCACAAGCGCAGATCCTTCCAAGCAACTTGGAGAAAGCTGAGTCTTGCTGTCAAAGGAGTGTGTTAGCAAAGCTCCCCAAAATGTCCCTGTTCGTCTCTTCAAGCAGACACTGCAGACAGAAAGCAATAGCCTAATCAAGCCATAATAAGGAAAAAGAAGAGAGATGAACTACAATAATTCTCTTTTCCTCTTGCTAGCCCCAGAATTTAATTTCCGGCTTTTAGACTCTGCTAAAGTCTAAACATAGCAACGTGGCATTGAAAGAGAGCCTTTCCAAATTTTAGGGAATCTCTAACCTTGCATTTAAAGTCTAAAGGAAATATAATGCCTATTCTGCATATCTTCAAAATAAATCAAAAACCAAGCACAATTCCTATCCTAGTGTTGCTGGAATGAGAAGTGAGATTCATAAAACGTTACACTATGGAAATCTAGAGTAAGAGTGCATTAAATCTGAGTCTTGCCCAGTACGTGGATATTTTCCTGTCAGATCCCAGTCTCCGTAACCTCTTTTTTACAGTATTTTCTTCAAATGTAGCTCCCCTACATCTTTTGACTAGAAAACGAATACATGCAAGACCCAGACTGCTTGATTCTGGCAGCATGAAGCAGCAGACATTTAAAAACGCATTTATCATTTTAAGGAAGCCAATCGTGGTTGCTTTTTCAGAGTGTGATTGAAAGTAATTTTGAAAATGTAGAACACTAAAATAAGAGGAAGATGGAGACATGACTATCTGTAGGCTCTCAGATTTGTTCAAGGAGATCGGGATACTCGACAGTATATAAGAGTAATTTCTACTACGAGTAGTTTCAAATAAAAATTCTTGTTTTCCCTCAATCAATGGAGAAAAAAGTTGTCAAATGGCACATTTTAGGGTTAACAAAGCAATGGCTGTTACTCATGCCCGCTATTGCATACAAGTGAATACAGAAATAACTCGGCAATGGTTTGAATTGGCATTGGATTTTTAAATCTGGTGGTTCTGATTTTAATTTAACATATCCTGTGGTGCAGTGTGCGAAATATGTACTTAACCCAGATTGTTGTGAGATGAAAGCACACTCGTGTTTATTTTACATTATTTGCTGTAGTTTGTTGAAAGCCAACATTCCTGGGCAGTGAATGCAGTGGGGATGAATCATTTGAACTAGGTGAGGGGTTAGCAGCTGGAAGAAAATGAAAGTTAAATAACTACATTAAATCTCAGCAAAATGGGTTAAAAAATGTAACACTAGAGAAACCGATATCTTCATTCTGAGAAAAGGAATGATGGCACTTATTTCTATGGGTTATCTACCAGTACTTTTAACGCCAGCAATGGTTAGAGGTAACTAACATCACACATTTGCTACCTTCAGAACTGAGGTGCTGAAGCAAAGTTAAATACAAATTACTACCAGGAGCTGTAGCGAATGCCTAGAGCGACAGTATAGCACCAGGGAATCGATCCTAATGATTTACTATTCATATCACCAGAGTTCGTAGGAATCTTAATCAAGGACCAGGACATCACCAGACTGAGTATTGAATGGTTAAGGAAAAAAGATGGGCCCTGTGCTAGAGAGCTTAGCACTGAAGCAGAGGCAACGGGACATGACAAAGTAGACGAAGAGAAGGGAGAGCAGAAGGAAATGATGGAACAGCAGCGTTCGGCAGATCAGAAATGAGCTCAGCACAGGGGCAGTCCACAGTAAAGATTTTCTGAGAGCATCCCAGAGGCTTTTAATGATGATTTTGACAGAAGACAAGGAGCGGCTGCACGGGTGTTTGTGGTGTGCCCATCTCATGCCTGAGGAGTGGTGGGAGTGAATGGGCAAAGGTGCTTGTCTGAAAATCTATCAGGTAGGCAGATGAGGCTCATATTAAGGGCTAGCTGAAGGCAGAAATTATATCTGGTTAGTGAGTGATGCGCTGGGGGACCTTGAGAGCAGAGGGAAGGGGCCTCTGCTGCACTTAGCAGAGCAGGGGAAAGGGGGCAGAGGCAGCAGCAGCAGAGCCAAAGCCACCCGTGAGGAAAGGATGCTCGTAGCAGTGTTTGAGATGGGTACAAGTAGGATGAGACAGTGTTTGTCAAGGCCAGAAAGAAAAAGAGGTGGGAGTAGCTGAGATTTGAAATGCCAGAACCCTGCACAGGAATTTTAGCTGAAGAGAGATGAAAGGCCAGAGCATAAAGATGATATCCAGAAAAAAATAAAATCACTGAGGAAGTGAGAAGAAGTCTGAGCCAAAGATGTCTGCTAGGGGTGCTTGTGGGACAGGCAGCATGCTTCTGAGTCCATGCGGTATGTCCCAGAGCTGTCAGCTGAGCAGCTGTGTTCCTACCATGCTGGGCTTCAGCTGGAGGGGAGGTGTCTTTTGGGTGGTGTCAGAGGGACAGGTCTCCACTGGGATAGACGGAGCAGGGAAGCAGATCTGTAAATCACCAGCGACAGGGAAAAGGAATTTGAATTTGTGCTTGTAGGTGAGGTTGCACAGAGATAGCATGAAGACACAGAGAGGAGCAGGAGAGATAAGCAGATACAGAAGTCCCTGGAAAGTGGGGTGGGTGAAGAAAAGCATCTGCAGAAGGAAGACTCATGCAAGGAGAAGAAGCCAGTGGGCCACCAGGCGAGGATGATGGCTTCATGGGTGCCTGGCCAGTGAAAGTCTCAGGTGCATTCCCCAGGGCTGTGCACTGCTTCTTGTGATTTCACAAGCTGGTCTGCAGAGGTTTCTTGCTGGTCTCTGACTTTCTTCCTCTGTCTCTGCTCTCCTCGCTCAGGTGTGAATAAACACCAGGGAGACTGAGGACAGGCTGGGAGACATCTTGCATCATTTTCCAGCATATGGAAGATCAGCATTGCTGAAACTCAGAAGAAACAGAGGTGCTGAAAGCTGCCAAAGTCAGGAAATCAGTCAGGCAGATGCATTGTGCAGTGAAAGAGCTAGGTCAGAGGAGGTAGAATAGCAACAGAGAGTTTCCTTGGGCTAGCTAATATATGAATTGCACAGCCACAGGGTTCATCATCATCCTACTCCCCCAACTTCAATTTTCAGAGGCAGCATGGTTAATCCTTCATCACCCTGTTGGTCTGGTCCAGATGACAGAGACTCAGAGCAAAGCAGTTATTCACCATGAGATGGACTGGAAAAGGACAGTCCCTCTCTAAAAACAATAAAGTTGCATTCAATGGAGAGTGTAACATGTCTAAGAGCGGTAAAGGCAAGCCTCATGTAAGATGAGGATGGTCCTATGATTTTGGGCCTTCTTATGCTGTCATTTAGTGTACAGCTTCCATAGGTGAAATTAATGCAATTTTTTTGCTTACCATAGGCTCTTGTCCTTCAAAAGCATGGGGATACCTATCTGGACGATGCCCTTGCTAAGCCAAATAAAAGTGTTTCCTGGTCACTCTTTGCGTTACTTCTCTCAGTCTGTAGGCTGAGAGACAGTGAGATACAGATGCTTAAATTCCTTAGACTCCTTTGGATATGCAAGCTTAAATTCAATGCACGGGTACCAGCTCGAGTTTTGAGCCGCAGAGGTTGCTGATGCAGGTGCCGGTGTCGAAACCCTTGCCCCCGTGCTGCCTAGCTTCCTCGGCCCTGACACTGCAGGAGGCCATAACTCGCGCCTTAAACCGCATCAGGACGTGCCGATGAATGGGCTTGGCTGTGGAAGACCAGCACGACTTGGACGGAGGGGCTGCCGACCCCAAGGAAACGCCGCGGGGCAGCTGCAGCTGGGGCGGGGGGCGGAATCAGAGGTTTCCCATTTCCAGCAGAGGTGTGCGGGGCCCGGGGCTGCCGGCCTCGGGATGCGGCCCCGGAGGAGGGCTGGGTGCTGGTGGGGGGAGCG
>NW_009187597.1:0-22946 GCF_000690835.1 Fulmarus glacialis
CCCCCCCCGAGGTGAGTGGAGCCCTTCAGAAGATGAGATTTAGTAGCCTTTTATTATTTGGAGCATAGACACTAATATTAAAACCTTGAAAGACAATAACTTCAAAGTTCTTGCAGCACACAGGGTGCAGAGCAGAATTTTGACTAATGTTGGAAACAAGTTGCTGGGCTAGATGGATCTCGTAATAGCCATTATGTTTTTACTTAGAATGAAATGATACAGTCAAAGAAAAGGAAGTGAATAATATATATAATGGGGCTGTTTCTTTATGTCACTAATGACTGACTCTACAACCTAGTTGTTTCATGATGGAAATTTTCTGAAGATATGTAAAGGAACATTTGATAAAAATTCAGCCTGTCCCTTAAATGTGCAAGTTTTTAACTGGAATTATCATGTAAAATGGTCTTTAAGTATTACTGAGTGTTTCTACAGTAGTCTAGTAGTCTATGATTCCCATATTGTACCTGTAAGACCTCTTTAAATAGAAGTAGTAGTTTTTATAAATTGGGATTTACAGCAGTTCTGCAGAACTGATTCCCGTGTTTTTCTTAGCTGTTTTTATCAGCAAGTGTTTTCACACAGGGGTTTTTTTGTTCTTTATATTGAATATACCCACTCATTCTGGACTTTAACTTTCTTAGATTTCTCCATCAACTTTCTTCTGATTATTTTTCTTTCTTTCTTCCAGAAGATGAAGCAACTTTTTACTTTTGTCAGTTTTTCTTCTTTGTCAGGAGAAAATCCACTCTGGACACTCTGACAGAGTATTGTAGGTTAAGGATTTTTTTTTCTACAGTGTACTTGGATTTATAGTCATGTTAGCAAGTGACTTGAAAGGAGCCTGAGACAGTGGTCAAATGGCACTGTATTCTCACTGCCATTGAAATACTTCCCTGAAAGGCAGTATGGCTGCAGCCTACTCACATACATACTGTTCTTTTACATAAATTCAGCTGCTGACGTCTAAAGGAAATTCTCAAGGACACTCAATTTGAAGTATTAAGATTTCATTTTCTTCAAAACATGGAAGGCTTAAATGTGAACAAGGATACTGAAAGTTAAGTAAATAAGCCAAGACCGGTGTAACGAAGAGAAACACTTAGAACAAATTAGTATAGTGTGACACAGGACAAAGTAAATTCTTTCATCTGGTGTATAGAGGGAGAAAAATCATTGCTTCAGCTCGGGAAAAACAAAAGCAAATACCACAGACCTGTCCAGTGGATGGAGAAATATCAGTGATGACATAAACCATGGAAAGACTTCTAAAAGACTGCTTTTAGGGAAAAGAAAATCTGTCTTAAGATTCGCTGCTAATTCTCTGCAGAATATTTTGCAAGGTCTGATGCATAATTAGGGTGGCTTAGGTTAGATACCCTCTGTGTGGTAGATGCACGGATGGGATGTAATGTAAAATGTTAAAAAGAAAAGGAGAGAAAATTGAGGATAGAATAGGATGACAAATGGCTGTGACAGCATTACAACTTTTATGTTTTTCTGAGTTGCTGTCATTGACTTGTATTTTAGTGATTTTTTTGTTTTGGTTTGTTTTTTTTTGTTTAAGCAATTAGCTCTATACTCACTGATCCCATTTGTGCTCATCCAAGCATTGTTCTTAGCATGGAGTTTGATACTCCTCAAGTTCTTAGAAGAAATTTAAAAATTAACAGCTGGTATCTGTTTCTTATAGTGTATAGCTGATACGATTCTGTAATCATAATGACTTAAGTCCGTGTTGTGAGCTAACTGTGGTTAATAAGCATTTTTACATATTAGAATTTTATGAAGAAAATACCTAAATATGTTTTCTGCTGGCCTTATTCAGTGATAAGTAGTCAGCATAAAAATAATTAATTCAAGTAATGTACTGAAAATTGGAAAGACTGTAGTGGCATGTACAATCTGGTGAGGCTGGCATGTTTATCTTTGATTTGATTTATCCAAGTTATGGAATGATGGTCTGTGACCAATATAATTAAGTACCTTAATACCTTCACTATGCACTTAATGGCTAGGTGTTCTTTTTTTCTCTAATCGTATAATGTTCTACCTGAGGAAACAGTTTATGACTTATATAAAACTGGGTGTTTCTTTCGACATGTTCCTGACTCAGCACGGCTCCAAGCCCAACTTCTAAAGCAGCGGTGCGTACTATAAATTTCTTCATAGACCAACAGTCTATGCATTTCTTTGGGCAGGAAAGCTGCAAAATTTACTCATGGTTGTAAAAAACGCCTTGTCTCAAATCCGTCTACATTTTATTTTCCCCTTTTGCACTGTTACGCTTACACATGAAAACCTGCAAAACTTTGCTGTGTTTACTTACTTTATAAGTTCCTTACGTAGTAACTTAAAAGGAATCCATAAAAGGAAAGGGTTTTTGTCAGTGTGCTAAGACTCTCTTGATTTTCTTGATGTCCCTTTAAAACATTTGTTATTGAAGTTAGAGCATGTCAAAATTAAAAACTACAGTAGTCATACTTTATAAAGTATGACAGTCAATGTATATGTTTTCAGAGGTGGCCAAGAAAGTCAACAAAAGCCAACAAAAGCATAGCTGACATTCCTAGGTATTGCTAAAATAAAACAGCAGGAAAAGTCCTGAAAAACTGTTCTCTTTATAATGAGAAAAAAAGAAGTGCCTGGGCATTTTTTGTTTGTTTGTTTTTTACTGTAGGGCAGGGGAAGTTGCTTTTAATAACACTGTTAATGTATCCCTTGAATCAATTTGCTGAGGATGATTTAAAAAAAAAAAAAAAACCAAACAAACAATGCAGCTGTTGTAAGTGTTTGTGTATCAGTGTGTGCAATTCTCTATCATTTGAGGTCTGCGCATTTTCAGATAAATATAGCCATACCTGCAATTATTCAGTAAAATTGCAACCCCACAGCGTTTTGCTAATATCTCCTCATTTTAATTTTTCTCCTGACAGAAGCAGTATCTAGGCAGTCATGCTAAATAATTGCTGGGTAGTAGCCATATTTCTCCAGTTCACTTTCAAAGGGGAGAAAAATGGGACTTCACTTGAATGTAGAAATCCCATCACAATGTCGGTGACTGATCTTCTGCCATAGTTAGCTCTAAGGCTTAGCTTGTCTTCCCGATTCGCACAGATGGAACAAGTTTTTACATGTACTCAATGAAAAATATACTACAGAAAAAAATACAATCAAAGTACCTAGTCATGAGAAATAAAGTAATTCTTGACAGTAATTTTTCATTGTTAATCTGAAAAGTCTTTGTTACATAAAATGGCTCATTAACCAAAATTCAGCGGACTTCAGAGACTTCATGCATAGGCCACAATCCATGAGCCCTTCATCCATACAAATGCCATTGACTTTGGTGGCTGCTAATCGTCTGTATTTTTATGATGATTTATTTTCCACTTTAAAACTTGTACAAAAAAATGTCTGTTAGACCTCTTCAGAGAGATCTAATAGGGCCCTAATAGCAGTATCTTGAATTGCAGAAACTAATTTCATTTATAGTTAGGCGTATGTTTTCTAAGAGCATCGCAGAGTGAGTTTGTCTGATCGTACAAGCCATGTCATATTCTCAGGTGGCACTACCTACTCGTAGGGTCCACATTATAGAAGAAGGACGAGCCATGTTAGGACTCAGAGGTGCCTGGAGGGAGGCTGGTTGTAGCTGGTGCCATCCCTGCCTGCCTCACCCCTGTGCTGGAGGCTATGCGGGAACAAGGTGTATTTCCACTCCTCAGCTGTTCCAGTTTACAGCCCAACTTACTGAAGTCAGCAAGGGTGATATTAAATATCATCTCACAACCTGGAGCAACTGGGGCATGTCCATGTTTCTTGGTTTTTGTAGGGGCATTAGCTTCCAGTGGGGGAGAGCTGAAAGCAGTATCAGTTTCGGCCACAACAGCTGCCTCCTCCGTAGAAATGCTAGAGTTCAGTGCCCAAGGGAGAGGCTCTATACCAGCTTGCTTACAGAAGCTAACTGACGAGCACCGTGCGCTTGAAGGCGTATGCTCGTGTGGAGCTCCTCTCTGGGGTCAGGGTCTGTCTTATTTATCACATTCACTTGTTTGCATTGTTCTTTTATTTAGAAAACTATTTGCATTAGACTCTTATCGGCGCAGTGTCCGAACAGTCATTTGTATTTGGACTAAGTAGTTTGTCTCTATCAGTGAAATGATTCATTCAGTGATGAATTCATTCTGATGTATAGTCAGGATTATTTCCTTCCCTCAAAAGTGTTTCCAATTCAGAAATTACAAGATTTCAAGAAAACGATATATCTAGCCTTAACTTTTTTTATTTGTGTATGTATCTATTACTGCAGCTGAATATTCCTGACTTCTTCTAACATTTGATAGAAAACTATAGCAATAGAAGGGTGTGGCTTCTTTGTCAACTAGAGACCTGTTGCTTTTTAGCAGAAAAAACAATGAACTTTACATAAATTTTAAAAATGTTTCTACTGAAAGCAATATCTGAAGGGAATGATTTGAACTTGTGTTTCTTTTCTGTTTACTGAATGTTTATTTTTTAGAGTTATGGCATTTCAAGGTTTCAGAGAAATTGAGATTAGTTTTGACTGCATTATCAGCCTTTATTATAGTAAAAAGATGGCAAGAATAGGGACTAATGTTAATTATTCTCTGCAGGAAAACTCTTGGAGATCGTTTAAAGCTTGAAGAAAAACTTGGCACGCTCAATGTGTCTGATACCACAGTAGGCAGCAAACAGGCAACATTCAAATTAAAGAAGGTGAGCTATATATATAATTTTTTAAGATAATACACAAGTAACTTTAGTTTTTGCATGAAAGAACAGGAACTTTAAAACCGTCAAACAAATGTCCCTCTTCATTTCTTTATGAGCTGCCAACTCTTTTGCTTCTTGCCAAGAGAATGAAAGCCTCCGGTAGTACTCTGTGTGTTTATACCCGTATAACTCAGGCAGCACTCTTAAAATCTTGTTTTCCGGTGGAAAATACTGGCTTCCATCTTTTAATAGTTTATTTGCAGACATATAATCAGAAGCTTGTGACCTTACCTGACTTCTGTGCCAGGACTGATCAGATCTTGGTCTGCAGGTCCAAATGCGATCAGGATGCTGTAGGTGACAGGCTTTCTCTTGATTGATAATGTTGCTAGGTCTCAGCGTGGAAAAAAACAGAGCTCCTAACCACTTTTGTCGTTGAACTTGTGTAACACATATCACAAGAATGAGCTCTGGTCCTGTTCGACTTGCCAAATTCCATTTGAAGTGTGTAGTTGACTGCTGCCTATCTACCTTTCCCAAAGGGTTTTTATTTCCTATCCTAAGGAATTTTGTAGATTGCAGACAGGTGATTACTTTATAGTGTGGGCAGAGTTAAATGCATGTGTGCATCTGCTAGTGCTGTAGAACACTTAGGTACTTTTTGCTAGAAAATTGCTTTAGAACTGAGGAAAGGACACGTTATAAGAGCTGAAGACCCATATTAATTGATACTTGAGCTGAGAAAATGCACTTCAGTTAAAACTGTTTTTCTTCAGGTAAGCCTCTTTACTATAACACGTTTCTCCTTACCAGTGGTCAAATATTATTCTCGCCAGTGAAACTGCTGTCACAAGAATGGCTAAATAGTTATTTGATTGTCACATTGGGTATGCCTGAAAAAATTTTTTAAATAACCAAATTTATTGGACTATTTCTACCTTACTTGTTTTACCTGATTATTGTCTGTTTGCAGATGTCCTTTTTCATCTGTTTTTTATTCCTGTATTGCTGGAATTTAAAACGTGTTGACTGTGGAATAAGTCACAGATTCCTCTGCAGTGCTGTGCAGGGTAGCCATTCTGGGGATTTTACCAACTGCTGTAACTGATACGTTAGTGTCTTGCAGCTAATTAAATGGGCTTTGCAGGGTTTCGAAAGCACAGTCTTTTTTATAGTAGCTTTGACTTAGAAAGCGCAAAGCCACAAGGTTTCTTGCAATTGGTGGTGAACAATGAACTATCACAGTTTGCTAACAGTTTTGTGAAGATGGGAGTAAGGTGGATGAAGACGATACGGCAGTGGTTCAGAATGCCATTTTTATTTGATTCCATCAGATATGCTATAGCTTTGAGGTTTTTTTAGTTATGTTGCTGATAACATACATGGATTTTTTTTTCCTGACTGTTAACTGATGTTGCTTTATTGAAATACGTACGTTGTGCTGATTTGCATTAAAAAGATTTTTAAAAGTCTAATTAAAAGAAAAATCGTGCATCTACAGTGGAGATCTTTTCTCCTATCAACAGAATACCAAAATAAGACTTACAAGTCTTCTCTCAAATAAACAGACCCTGTGTATATATTCTGAAGTCACCAGGAATGGAGCAGGGAGAGCTAGGAAGAAGTCATGCTATGCAGTATGCTGTGGCTTGACACTCCTTTTCAGAGGATGAAGAGATGAAGTTGGCCAGCCAAAAAAGGGGTTTTAGTGTTACTCTGATCATCAACTTCTGCTTTGTGATGCCCTTTCCTTAAAGTGCAGGTGTATTTAGGAGTAGGTAGAAAGATTTAGTGGGGGAGAGAATTGTGCTTCCATGGGATTGGTATCACTCGACCTTGTAAGTCAGTGGAATTGAGACTGAACTTGGCTGCTAAGCTGTGGTACGTTAGCAGCCTCCCAAATGCTCAGCAACCGCTGACAGATCCACTGATGAAACTGTTTGTCACTGATATTTCACAGTTTAGTTTTCTGGGGATTTTTGTATGGTTCCTACAGCGTGGCATCCTTTTGTTCAATTTCAGCATGCTTTAGCATAGCAAATAGATACAACAAAATAGCAGGGTTTCTAAAATACGTAAGTACTTACACTACTAGGGAGGTATAGAGGACTTTTTTTTTTTAAAAACAAAGCTTCAAATGTAAATCAAGATCACTTAATTTCAGTATACTAGCGGTAGCAGTCAACATTATATTAAGTAAGATTTCCCAAGACCATTTCAGATGAAGTCTGGAGACAGAGAGAAGCTACTTACATTTTCACATAGTGGGTTTCTTGTTTCCCTACTTGCAGTGGAAATAGGAGTCAACAAATTTCAACAACGTCTAAAGACTACTAGCTTTTGTTACCATGATACTGGTATGGGCTTATTGCTACATTTGGTAAATTGGTTCATATCTCACCTCAGCCAAAATATTGTCTATGCATGCAAATCTCTAGCTCAAGTTTAAATGGTACTTTAATGGGAGATTCAGGAAGAGATGGGCTGATGTATGAATGCTGCTGATTACAGAACTAGGTGCAGTGGGGATACAACTGCATATCCAGTAATTCTGTCACACTGTTAATGTACTTATCCTGTGCTGCCGTTGAAATTGCTCTAATCGCTGGAGTATTTTATAGCGTGGACTGTTACCTGAGCTTGGCTAGTTCAAGTCGGCTAGTTCCAGCTTATGCTTAGTTTGAAGACAAGCCTTAGTCTTCCAAAGAAAATAATAGTTTATGGCTGTAAGAGCCATTTCATCTATATGGTATGTAAATGAAACCCTTTCAGCATGTTTTTGATGAAGAGGAAAAACATTAATAGAACATGTGCCAAAGGAGCAGAGATTTTAAATTGTTTTCATGTGGAAAGTCTTTCTAGAATTGCACACAGCATATCAAACATTTTCAAGAACCTCTAAGAACACCTTTTAGAAAACCTGTATGTTTCAGCAAATTTAACTAATTGTTCTGTCTTTTTAAAATACATTTGTACAAATATTAAATGTGGTAATACTAGTTAACCAAAGTAGATACTACATAGCCTCAAATTGTGCTCTACCTTCTTAAGGGCATTAAAACATAAGTTCTGGAGTGTAATTTTACAGTCTATTGTTAAACATTGGTTTTCATCTGAAATACATTGCTTTATTCCCTGTTTTTCGATATCTTTGTCTTAAATGTTTGCTCTGAATTACTTGGAATGATAATGCCTAGGGATACCCAGAATCAACAGGTACGGTTTAAGACAAGATAGCATGGGACCATTTACAGTAACATTTCCAAATTTCCCTAATGGGATTCTGACTTGAGATACAGATACTTGAACAATGAGGTGATATGTAAGTTTACAAGAACCTGAGTCTATTTTTGTTTTAATATTCCAGTCAGAACAGCAAAAGAAACAGCAGGAAGCTGAGAAACAACATCGTCAAGAAAGAAAAACTCTTAGACGTTCTGCTAGTCATCTCAAGAGCAAACGTGGAAGAGGACGACTGTTTCATTGATTTATGTTATTTTTTTCAAGAAACTTCTTTTATCTCATTTTTCATTTGAAAAAGGGACTTTTTCAAATTGGGACACAGTACCAATGTATTTGTATTTTGATTCATTGATGAACACAAAAAACAGAACTTGCTAAACCCTGTGTTAATTATTGAAAAGTTTATGAAAGTAGAAGTATTGACCAAAGGACACTACACATACGGTGTGTTATAAACTCCAGTGTGAACTGTATTTGTGCAGAAATCACCAGCAACTGGTTATTGTGTAACCCTGGATATTTTTATATAAGAATTTATGTATACAACGAGGCTGCCTGTCTTTTATTTAACATAAGAGCTGTGGGTTTTTGCTTTCTAAAATCTTTATTTGTGACTGTTTAGATAGAAGATCAAGGGTACGTTATTTTGTCTAAAACTTATCTTTACAAGGGCACAACAAATTTTTCTTTTATGGTTCTTGAAGGATGACACACAACTGTGTTTTTCAAAAAATGACTTTGGCTTTATATTCTTGGGTTGCCTTGGTAGCCAGGAGGAGGTACAAATGGTCATCGTGAGGGCAACTGAGAATGCCTGATTTAGGTTCCTCTAAGTCACTCTATAACAAAACCTTTCTTGCCACACCGATGTACAAAGGGGAATCTCGGAAGGATAGTCTTATTAAGTTAAATTTTGTGAATGTTGCCTTTACTCAGAATCCTTAGGACCAGGTTTAATATGTTTTGGTAAGCCAGCCAACATATGGTTCAACATAGATCAAGTGCTATATGTTCACATAACAAGCACATTAAGGCCATGCCAGTAGCCTCCTATTCTTCAAAAAGTTAGTTTAGATAAATAACTTAAGAAACTAGAACCTACGTTAAGGAAATGATTGATTCTTTTCTAAGTTTTCTTTTTGATTCCCAACAGAATGCTTGTTTGCTAACCAGGATACAGCATCGCTTCTTGATTTTTATCTTGCAAACCCATCATTTACATAAGTAGTTCACTACTTAAGCAAAGGAATAAATTTTTACCTTTGATTCTAAAGGAGCTTTGTTTGTTGCTTTTTAAAAGGCTTTAGAAATTGTCTTTTTGCTAAATCCAAGAAACTCTGAACTTTGGATCCAACAAGAATCAGTGAATCTCCCCATCACTGTAAATACTTTAAGAGACTTGAAGGTTCTTTAGTGTTTTGCTTTGTAGACCAGAGAGGTTATTAATCTGGTCAGGTCTCCTGGACAGTGTTTATCGTAGAATTTTTGCAGTTATTTTGGTAAAAACCTTGGTTTCTCATAGCCTGATGCTTTGCTTCCCCCCAGCCCCCCTGCCCCAGGTGGTGGAATAATCAGTCACATGGTTAAATTTATCTTCTCACTGATTTAATTTTACTGCTTTAATTCCTTGCTTCTGTTTTTAATTATATTGTTTCCTTTAATTTAAAAATGCCTTTTGCACCTGGTATTTTCACCTTTAAAACATACATTGTAATCGTCACCTCTCTGTCCTTACATTCAACTAAAGCATAAGTCTCTCAGTACCTATTTTTTACCTCTAGCTGTCAAATTTCTGCATTGTCCATAAGCTTCTTATGCTTTCTATTTAACACAGAACTATCCAGTACTCCAATGTCAGTCTCACCCATGCTGCATATGAAGGAGTACCATTATTACCTCTCTTTAGCCACTGAGAAAATGTCATGCAGTTGTGGTTGCCCCAGGGTATGTCCCTCTTTTTGGAGTCTTGTCTTTTGATAACATTCAAGCCTTTGAAATCCAAGCGCAATGACAAGTTAAAGTTTGTACTAGTGCAACATCTTTCCCCTGGAGCATTGTGTTATCTCTTAAAAATTATCTGCATGCAATTCAGGTGTGTTTGCTTCATATACATGGCTATAGTGAATGCGGAAAGATTAATTGTGGAAACTTGCCACCATTCTGGTTGATACAGGGAGAACTGGGGATTAGCTGGACAGAACCAACTCTGTAAGAACAGGAATTCGGAGGATTTTGCTCCTTCTTATGGTAGGCCTAAATCCCATTGCATTTGATCAAGAGCTACAGGTGCATTTATGGTTTAAGGCATCCTTATTTCAGCAACGATTTTGTTGATTGTCAAGAGCAATAAAAAAAAAATCTGGTTCATATGCGGGATAGTAGTGAACTGGGTTTGAAATGCTTAATTTTCAGCTTAAAAAAAAGTATTGCTTTTGGTTTGACATTTTTCTGACTGACACTGGTTTAGGTCAGTGTATGTTTTGTTTTTCATGCACTTACGGAGTACCTCATTATGATAATACTGATCATGTATTTAGGTTGGAGCCTGCATGATTAAAGGAATATGCTTTGTACTGTTAGAGAGAAGGCACATGCAAACTGTCCTTAGCACACCATTTATTTCACATAAAAGATATTTGGGATGCACTTTAAACGGTGTTTAAATATATACTAAGCATAACCAGTGAGATGCCTGGAAAGATAGGATGGTGACTGTGATTTGATTATTATAGGAAGCAAATGTGGAAACTGTAAGACAGGTTTGATGTACTTTTAGTAGCTTATGTTGTTTAGAAGATACTCTGCAATAGTCCCTACTGTTTGGGGTTTCCAAGGCACTGCAGGCTTTGCCTGTAAGTGTGCTGTATTTTTATAGAGCAATATATATAAACTCACTCTATATATAATGCAATGTATATAAACTCTCTATATATAATCTTGTGAGAATAAGGCTAATTAGAGATAGAAGTGTGAGTAGTAGATACCAGCCATTATGGAGAAGAATCCTAGAAAATTGGATGTCACAGATAGCATTTGTGAATGAGAACATTAGAGTTGGCTCAAGAATCTGAATATTTGTGAACGGCATACGTAACTTGACCGGTTGTGATGTACCCCTTCAAGGAGGGAGACTGTACTGTGTTGAAAATGCATTTGTCTTTGCCCAGGAACACCTGCCTTGTGGACTGTTCTTCATTCAACAGTTTCTTCATTTGTGCACTGGATTGCTGAGGGCTTGCATGAGATCATGGTAGAAGAGGGCATTTGTGTAAGGTGAAGAAGAGGCAAAGCCCTATGCAGTCTCCGTTTTAGCTCTAACTGAATTTGTGCTCTACTAGGTAACCAGTGGCTGATGCAGATTTTGAAAGACCGGAGAGAATTAACCAGAAACAGGTCTGCAGTGCCCAAGGTGTTTTCCTGCTGTGGCTATATTCCTGAAGGAACCACACATCATTCTAATACAGGCAGGTGGATACCCAGCATGTCTCCAAAACAGAAAGATAGTATATAATTTTAAAATTCATAAATTAATTGAACTAATATTTAATCTCACGCTACTTTTTCCCATGAACCTGCAGCTGGTTAGAATCGGTGGTACCCAGAAAAGTGGATTTCCTAGCCTTGATCTGACTATTAAATGTTTGAAAGAGGGCAGTGTTCTTTATGTGTTGCTCACTTTGGTCAGGAGAAGCGTTAGATGTTTGCATTTTGCTAACAGTGAGGCATGGCTCTTCAGGGTGTCCAGCGCTGGAACTCTGGAACACGGGTGAGCTATAGTGGGTGGGCTGTGCCAAGCTGCCTGGCACGCATTCGAGCCCAAGAGCTTTTTGCTGAAATAGGGATGAAGATTCCTTGCAAGCCTTGCTTTTGAGGTATCGGGGAGCAGCAAGAGCGGGCAGCTCTGTGAGGGAAGGCAGGCTGGGAGCTCAGGGTGACAAGGCAGGCAGGGGCAGTGACCTCCCTGACAGGAGGTGGCAGTCCTGCGGTTACCAAACGAGAGCAGTAGGGGTGACAGCAGTGAGGTTCAACCAACAGACCAGACAAGTCCATAACGACAAGGCAGGTCCAAGGGCAAGTGAGCAGGTCAGGATCCGTGAGGTACTCCGGCAGGCGTGGGCACGCCTGCAGCATAGCTTAGGCGAGGACTAAGGGTGATGCGGCTCCCAAGTAAAGCAGGGGCAGGCCTCTGGCAAGGCTGCTCAGAGCTCTTTCTCACGCAGCTCTTCTCATAGCAGTCTGGTCCCCAGTTGTTCGGCCATACTGTTACCAGAACTGGCTTTCAGCACAGACAGCCAAACCCTTGGCAAGGTGGGGGAGAGGTAGCGGAGCCCCAGGGACCTGGCATGAAGCATGTTTAGATTCTTGAGATTGATAAAGCAGGTTAATGTTCTTGAACAGCTATCTGGGGGAAGATTTGAGAGTTTTAGGAGAAGCTGACATATAATGCAACACCATTGCAACCAATTAACTATATAAATCAACCAAAGCAGCCGTTTCTTAGGTATCAGCCTGATTACATCAACCTTTTTTCAGTCAACAGTACTTCATTTTCTGTACTGCAGGAATTGGTATTGATCTAGTATTGCCATTCCTAGAAGGTGAGCAGCTGCTGGGATCCTTTTTGACATTTAAGGTTCATATTCTAAGGTAAGAGTGATCAGATGCTGTAGCCTCGTGGAAACCCTGATTGTTTCATACATACGAGAATTTAGTAGTGAGAATCAGTTTAAAAATTCCCTGTAAATAAAACCACAGATAGTGGTTAAATGTGAGTGAAATACTAGCGAGATAAAAAAAAATATATACCTGGATCTGATGCGTCACCTATACTTCAGTACTTTCTTCCTCCATAAGTAATATAGATTACTTCAGATAGGCTATTTGTCATTGAACAAATATTGAACCAAAACTATTTATGTAATGTTGTTTCCAAAATGCTATTACTAAGCCAAGAAGCATGCTGTGTTGCTGTGGCTGGTATAGTTGTCTGAAATGGAGAGCATCCGTCAGTTTATACAAAACAATGAAAGAATTTACTGTACCACACTGCTGGTTTTTAATATCCGAACAAAACAGTGAAATATGATTTAAAATATTCCCCTGCATAAATAGCAAATGTGTGTAAAATGTATTTACATATTTTTATACTCATGGGGTTTGTTTATTTATGGAGCTTAAAGGAGGTACGATTTGAGATTACCAGCTTCAGGAAGAGTTGTGAGGGAGGGCATAACAGTTTTCAAATTACTCCATCTTGCTTTGCAGAAGCCTTTTATATTTGTGTTCTCCATGTTTCCAGGTGGGAAAATGAGTAATGGACTTGAATTCCAGGAAGAAAGGACCAACCTTCAGATGCAGAAGGACAGTGAAGCAGTACAACAGCTTACCTGGGGAGGTTGTACAATGTCCACCAAAAGACTTGCGATGTCAGATTAAACATCTGCAGGAACCCCGCAGGTATAGTGGAGCCTGCCTTGAGGAGGAGGAATGGATTAATGAACTTTAGAGGACCTCTCCAGCCTGATGACTCTATGATTGGTTGTCGGGCATAAGGAAGAGGCATGCAGCATTAATTGACTGGAGTGATTTTCCCTCTTTGTCCCATCCTTCAACTGAATCACTCACTAGTTTTATTTTTTTATCTCTTTCATAAAGATTAAATACTTTTTTTGGCTTGTTTCCATAGCTAATATATTTTGTCTGATCTTGGGAAGGTATGGCGTTTTTAAGCTGAATGAAAGCACATAAATCTATTAATAAACTTTAGCTCTTGATCGTTATCTGTGTTTCAAAGCCCATTTTACTCAACAACTGACTCTTTGTGATGAACATGAAGAAGTAGTCCTATCACCAAAATGAACAATTTCTAGTACAGCCTGCAGAAAATAATCAGATTTAGCAGAGCTTGTAGTTTACACAACCAGAGGAAAAAGAATTCCTGCATTTTAAAGACTCTGTAAATGGATAACTGTAACCCTTGCAACATGGCTCATAAGTCATTCTGTCTATAAAACACGTATTGCTAATCTCCACACCTATTCCCCCACCTATAATTTAGGCATTCTCTCTCTGCCCTATTCCTCTCTCTGATGACTCTGCTTGCGTTAACTGCATTTTAGTATCGCTTCCTTCCTCCTTTGTTTTTTAATTTGGCCCAGATCCTTGATCCTCATGGGGCCTAGTGGCAAATTTCTATGGATAATATGTCACACGTTATTCTACATTTGTACTGTAAGTGGCATTTCCGTGCGAAATACTTGTGAGCATCCCGTGGTACAGACTAGTTTGCACACTCGCGCATCAGCAGAGGTAAAGTAAGCTGATTTCCATACAAGTAAATGAAAACTGCAATGACTGTAAATCATCCATACTAGTATAAATTCAGACATGTACCTGTCTGTTGCTGACTGTGTTTTTCGGGATCTCATCTTCTGTTCTTTGTTTGCTTAGTGTTTTAGACTGCGGTGCATGTGCGAGGAGTGAAGATCGACCCTGAGCATGTTCAAAAAGGAGTAATTTTTCTCTTACGGTTTGAAAGAAATGATTGCCGAGATAAGTGCTGCATTTCCTTTGACAGTTACATTCGATTAGAGTTTAAGTACAATGTTTTTACAGCTAGATCAGGTATGAGTTTAAAACACTATCGTTCCCTGTGTGGTCATGCTTTACAAGTGATGTTTGGGTCAGCTTACCTATGAAGGCATGTCCTCGTTCCCATTTAATTCTTCATTGAGTGGGGCAAAAGTGAAAATCCCATTTCCTCATTAAAGAGAAAACTAGGCAGTTGAAGTGGGAAATACCAGCCCAGCCCTAATCAAAATTTATACTCCCAATTCCTGGAACCACCCTTCCCTACAGCGGTTTCTGCAAAAGCTGCTCTGTCTCTCCTACTTATTATCTCTTGTTTTAACATCTGGCTATTTCTTGTGGGGTGCCTATCTCTACACTCCAGTTTCTCTATTAATATCGGTATCTATAGTACAAATTTGTACAGTTACAGCACAGATTTGAGAATGAGCACTAAAATGGTAATAGTAGACGGGTTGTGTATAGGCTCATCCATTCTGTATAGGCAGAATGGATTTGTATGCACTTGGAGATGTGAAGAGCTATGACATCAAAGTGCACAGTGGGGGTTCGGAGAGCTGGCATGCGCTCCTGTGCACGTCGTTGGCAATAGTCAGGGGGGAATGTTGCTTTAAAATGCCACTCTTGCTGCTCTGTGTACATCTGTACCGCTGTGCTAGCTCTATTTCTGTAAGGGTCTGGGTTTTTTGGGTGGGGTTGTTATGTTTTATAATTTTTTCAAGAATTTTACTACTGTATTAGTACAACTGCAGTGTACAATTACATGCATGCACAATTACATTACATTATGTACAATTACACAAAAGGTTCAACAGTCAAAAGTATTCAAATTATGTATCATCTGACTTCAGTAACGAATATTATGTCCATTCTATTTACCAACATTTCTTCTGTAAATGTATTTTCTTAAGTATTTTAACCTTTGTAATATTGCAACTTTATATCATAAGTGAAGTGCATATAGTAGGGGTCATAAAAGACCACATGGTTACCTGTAAGGATTTAATCATCTTATGCAAATGAGAATGTCGTGAAAAGTAATTATCTTGTCCATTAGGGTTTTGCTGATATTCTTGTAAACTGAAGCAAAAGGGAAGTCTGCAACACTCCCATCATAGCTACTGTCTGTTCCTCCTTTCCCAGATGAAACGGGAGATTGCCCAACGGGACTATGACACTGTTGCACTGAAAATATGAGGCAATATTTTAAACAGATCTCCACAGCAAATAAATGTCCTCTATCTGAGATATTTTAGACAGGTTACAACAGATCACTTTTGCACAATGCCATGGTAACTACATTGCTGCAATTTAAATGTTACTAGAAGCAGAGCATAGACGATCATGCTCCAGTGCTGACGACGGGGCCTGACGCTATTCAGTTTATGAGTACAGACACGGGCAAGAACATAGTGTGTAATATGCCACGTATGCATGTAGTTGGGGATTTTAGTGTCACTAAATTAACTGTAGTTTAACCAGTTAAAGGAAGGAATTAGAAGTATTGATAAGTTTAGAGAAAGTTATTTTAGGAGAATTCGGAGGAGACGATCCTTTATTACCATGGTCAGTCTCTCAAACCATGAGAGGTTCCAGTCAAAACTGGAAGAAGATGGAAACTTCTCCAGAGCAGGGATGAGGCACGAGGCTATTTCAAGTATTCAAGAAATGCTTGACCTCCCTGGAATGGTGGGAATGAAAGGTGACTTCAGTGGTGGCATTTTGGATAGATGTGAGGGCAGGGCTGCTAGTATATGGTGGATATTTAATGTGACCAAAGCAAAGCAAGGGAGATTTTACACCCAAGTGGAGAGAACACTGTGCTTCAGGGCACCGGAGGATGAAATAACAGAACGGTCAAGGCAGGCCACTCCTTCTCTCCACTGTTTTTCCAGAGGATCTCTCTTAGCTTCCCTTGCTATGTGATGTGTACATGATGGCTACTGAAGTGATTTCTAGAGAGTAATGCCCAACAGTGGATGTCTGTCTTGGTCTCTAGTGATACATGCTTCCTCTTGATCACGGAGAAGTAATTGACCTTTCGTGTCAGTTAAGACGTAGTATTTCCCCTTGCCTCTGAAGAACCGGGGAAGCAGAGCTCTTCCTTCAAAGAGACCACTACTCCCCATGAAATTAGAGGAATTTCTCATACAAAGAGATAATTTGGAGAAAGAGTAACTGTCTAGTAAGGCAGTCAGTAAAGCAGCTGAGAAGGAAGGGGGAGGGGAGAGGTGGAAAATCATTTGAGATCTGGCCAAATGTTTCTCTTAAAACACTTTCCAACAGAGAAAAGAGCTTATCAATGTAAATGTCAAATTTTCAAGAGCTGAAACTAATCTGTTCTGGTTTGGGGTTTTCAGTGAAGACTTCCTGGCTTTTAATTTTACCACCATTTTCTCCTAGAGGGCACAGTCCTGTCCTGACCTGCTCTGGTTTCTTGCACTTCAGTGTCTTTTGAAAACTGGATTCCTCCAGCCAGCGTGACAAGGTTATTGGAGCTGGTCAGGTAGAAACAGTAATGCAAACTCTTTCAAATTTTTTTTTTTCTGGTTCTCCACCCCCCAACATTTGGAGTTACTGGGGTTTAGATAATTGAGCACTATCTAATCACAAGGCCTGAGTCAGTGAGCGCCCATGTGGAGCAGCAGTCTGAAGTGCCTGCAGCTTGTGACTGCTGAAGTGCTGAGCTGTCTGAACCCTTTCTGTCTTCCCTTCCTTCTGGGTAGGCATGTTTTGACACTGACAGCGTCAAGAAAGTGACCAACAGTCAGCAACAGGTTTCCCAGCCTCCTTTCAGCTGAGGGAAGATGGTTTTAGTGAATACTATTCAGAGGACAAAACAGTTATAGGAAGTTTGATAGACAACCTCTTCATTTCTTCAAGCTGTCTTTAGCTGTTAAGTCCTAACAGCAAACCAATTTCTGCACTAAGTAGGAATAGTGGGAATGAAAATTATTATCGGTGCTAATGTTTTTTTCCTAGTGTAGTTGGGATTTGGTGACAACTAACTGGCAGGAGCCAAGTGGAAATAATTTCTTAATCACAGGAAGCTTTGGAGCTTCTGACTTTGAGACAACCCTACTTCTGGCTTACTTCATGGATCACTTCATCTATCTCACCACACTGTGTAATGCATTTTAGGGTGTCTAAACTAATACATCAATATACAAACCAGGCTGAAGAACCAGATGGGCTTAAGAATCTGTCATTGTCTAAGGTACTCATACGGCCAATGAAATTCTACTGTATTAGATTGTGTAAGGGGTAAGGGAAAACGGCTGTTTCGGTGTGGTGAGTTCACTAGCTCTAACGGCTGCTGCCCTGAGCCCTAACCATGGCCGTGCAGAGTGGCCCATGATTCCTGCTCTGCGGCAGAGGCCAAAGATGAGTCGTGTACAAGTCTAGCAGGGGAGTCAGATCTGCCGTATGCTTTGCATAGACCCTGTTCCTGGTTGCCAAATAATTTCCCAAAGTGGAAGAAGGGTGCAGGAAAACACTGGAAGCTCTGTAGGATTTCTGCTGCTCCCTCGCTTCACACCCATTCCCAGTGTATGTGGGGCCCAATGGTGGGTCCCAAAATGGGAAGGGATGAGACAAGGACGATGTCTCAGAAGAGCAAGGTGAAAGTTTCTGAATCCGCTGAGCGGTTCTGTCAGAGCGTTGTCTTAACTGGCATGGGAAGGAGCTGGAGTTTCGATTTGCTCTGATGGACAAGACCTTTTACATCTTTGCTTTGATTTCCTTACGGTATGGCACATCATACTCCAGGAAGGTGGTTAAATGCAAATGGATCCTGCCTTACACGGAAGGCAGGAAAAAAAAAGGTGCATTCCCTGCTATGAAATTGGTGATTTAATTAGAGACAGTATTTGTCAAAACATCTCTGTGCTCCAGTTGCTGTTGCTAAGGATTTAAACCTGTTGTGGGTTTACACCCTTTTCTCCAAGAAGATACAATTTGAGAGGGGAAAAAAAAAAAGAGAATCTTTAAAAAATATTTATAAATAATCAAAACAATTCACTGGTTTTTTTTCTTCTTCTGTTTTACTTCTGATGAGCTAAGGGAGACCAGCAGAGTCTACTTTTGTGTGGTTTGTGCCGGTGAAACTCTATGGATCCTGCTCACAAAAATGTCTGCAGCCACAATCAGGAACAGTTCAGGTCTTAAATGCCATTGTTGGTTGGGGTTTATATGTAGAAGGCTTTGAAGTTTCCCCTGGAGAACAGGTTCAGTATGTGTAGCTGACTGCACAGGTTTCTTACATGGTTATAGGATTAGACAAGGGCAATGGGACTGCAAACTGTCAGAGCGCTTGGGGAGAGATGAAAACCCTGTGAACAGTTGCAGCTTCAGATGAGTTGGTACTTCTCTCACAAAACTTTTCTTTGAGCAGTGCATAATTATGGTGTACCCCATGTCTACTTGGAGATGTGACACTTGTTTCTACAGCAGCAGCTTCTACCTAATAGTCACCCAGCTATCACCACTATTTAGCTTGGGGACAGCCTTAGCTGGGTATTGTTTCTGTGTCCTTGGTACAGCAGCTTGTGTACTCCTCCAGCTTCCCCTTGAAGCCTGCAGACTTTAGCATCCACAACATCTACTACCACTGCGTGGTGAGACTCTTCCTATAGCTAGTGCTGCGCCTGGCCCTGTGGCTTCACTTGAGCTTCGGTCCAGTTCTTGGCTTTGAAGAAACAGTGAGACAGCTGCTCCCTTTTCGTCCTCTTTGTAACAACATTCTTGATGTTGTAGGCTTCTTTCATGACTCTTTTAAGTCGTTTCTTTTGCAGGCTAAAGTCCTGAACTATTCAGTTGTTCCTTGTACAGAAGCTGCCCCATATTGGGGATATCCATAAACACACAAATAATTCAGCGCACTTGGCTTTTTGAAAAGCTATCAATAATGTATTTTTCCCTTTTGCTTGGAAACTAGGCTTGGTTTCTGTCAGTTGTCATGGGGGTAAGAGGAGAGGTCCTCCTGTGGGCTAGTAAGTTGTTATAGATAGGAAAGAAAGGGTGACAGTAAATGGGCAGTTTCCCTGACAGAAGGAGGGTAGCGGTGGGGTTTCCCAGAGACCTGCATGGAGCCCTGTGCTCTTACACGTATTTATAAGTGATTTGGAAACATAAATCATCACCCAGTGAAAGTAAAAAATAAAGCAGGCTGCAAAGAGCTATAGGAGAATTTAGTAAACCCGGGTAGAAAACAAAGCGACAGCTGTCACTGTGGCATGCTGCGACATGGCAGTGGCACGTCAGCTGTGCAAAGTAATAGAGACAGGCAGGAAAATCCAGTCAGCTGCAGGGACACAACAGTGAGCGCTCAACTGGTTATTGGTATTCAGGAAAGATCTTGTCACTGGAGAAAGTTCTCTGAAAACATTGATTCGGTGTTCAGCAATAGTCAAATGTTATTGGAAATGAGAGGAGAGGAAGAGAAAAAAAATTAATAAGTATCTGTGCTATACACAAACCTCCAGAACTCCTATACCTTGGGTGTTATGTTTAGTTCTGATCACCTCACTGTAAGAAAGGGTGTGGTATAACTATGCACTGAAGAGAAAGGAGCATTTTTTATAAGAGACATGAAAAGCTTCCTTGCAAATAAAGATTAAATAGTGTGGGACTTTTCAGCTTGGAAACAAAGACAGCTGAGCAGCCATATGATAGAAGCCCATAAAATAGTTGGAGTGGTGTGTAGAGGAAGGTTACAAAACTACTATTAAATATTCTTCATAATGTAAGATCCAGGTGCCATCAAATGAAATTATCAGGTTGCAGGTTTAAGACAAACATATGGAGTATTTATGTATATGATGTATAGGTACCTTGTGAAGCTAGTCATCATAGGCTATTACGGAGGCCAAACGTAGATACTAGTCCTAGAAGGGGTGAGATATGCTCACAAGTGATAAATCTACTGAGATTTACTGTACCTGAGAACCTGGATGCCATCTCCAGCTCAAGAAATCCTTAAACCTGTGATTGCCTGAAGCTGGAAGCAGGAAAAGATCACTCTGTACTTGTCTTTTCCTTATACCCTTCCTTACGTATCTGCAATGGAGCAGGTAACTTTGGTCTGCCTATATTTGCGTGTTGCTGTGAGCATGCTGAAGGCTGTGAGATTTCCATCTTGGGAGCTTAAGAGCAGATTAGCTAAAGGTCTCTCTGATGCAGGGTAGGCAGAGCTTATCCTGCTTCAGAAGGAAAGCTAGACTTAGGGACCTCCGAATGTCACTTTGATCCCGTTTCCTGCGATTCTGTGGAAAATGTGAGTGAAGGTGCCTACTTCTCCTGTTCCCACCTCTGGGCTGTCATCAGGACATGACAGGAAGGGGTCCTGGGTGCTAAAGGGAAGGAAAGGCTGAAACAAGGGCAGAGCCTGCAGCCAGCATGTAATCTTCCCACTGTTGCAATCACCATGGAGGCTGGGGGTGAGTTACAGCTCTGAAGTGCACCGGAGCAGACACACTAAGCCATAAGCCGGGTCTGTAGGCGCTGGAGCCAACATCGTGTCAGTCTGCTGTGTTGCTGGCAGCCTGCCTGCGGAGGAGTGCAAGCGGCAGAACGAGGTTGCTTCAAGCCCTGGGAGAAAGGAATTGCAACCGCTGAGCCTGTATGTATGAGCTGTTATAACATCGCAGCAGAAGTGGTGAAGATCCAAATGAAGCGTCTAAGGAGCCGTTTCACAACACATCTGGCCCATGAGCTTTCCATGGGAAAAAGGACAAAACAGGAATGGGCTTACAGGACAGATAGCAGTCTCATCCCTACATACTGCTCTCAGTTTCTCCTTTTGATATGATCGTGGGTTTGGACTGTAAGCTAACCTGCAGGATCCCGTGGCCAGATGCAGGGTGATGTTGATGGTAGGGAGGGCAGCTACAATAGATGCTGATGCTCGTGCATTTCGGAGGGCACATTCTTCAAGGCAGTGCCATGGGGAAGTTACCACTGACTGAATCCCCCTCCTGCTCCCTCTCCCCCAGCAAAACCAATCCCTGTAGATAGCATTGAAAATGGACAGCAATAGACTTGAAGAGCTAACAGACTATGCTGGGAGAAAAAGATGAAAAAAATCTCTGTAACTTGCAGTTACAGAGACAAATTGAGCTCCGAAGTAACTCAAAGAACATAGGAAGAACTGGCATTTGAAAATCACTATGTGCAAGAAAAGGTATAAGCAAACAGTGAATTAGTGCATATTCCCCTGTCTTCTTTAAAAATGGCTGAAGATTTATGTGAGCTACAACCTTTTTTTTCCAGGGACTTACTTTGAGGTCCTCTGTTATTAACAGACAAGTAGTATTGCCAGGAAGATAGCTGAACCTCTAACTTTCAGTCCAGCTCATCGTCCCTCAGTCCAGGAGACTGGAGCTGTGTCTAACCACAAATACCCAAGCCTGGAAATCCCTCCTCAGATGCAAACCAGCTTCTAGGCTCTGACTAGCTATTGTGAAGAAACCCAAAGATGCCTTCCATGGCCCTATCATGCATGTTATGAGGCTGAGCAGTCAGAAGTGTTTGATGGCTGAATATGAGCCGGCAGTGTGCCCAGGTGGCCAAGAAGGCCAACGGCATCCTGGCCTGTATCAGAAACAGTGTGGCCAGCAGGAGTAGGGAGGTGATCGTGCCCCTGTACTCGGCCCTGGTGAGGCCGCACCTCGAATCCTGTGTTCAGTTTTGGGCCCCTCACTACAAGAAGGACATTGAGGTGCTGGAGCGTGTCCAGAGAAGGGCAACGAAGCTGTGAAGGGTCTGGAGCACAAGTCTTATGAGGAGCGGCTGAGGGAACTGGGGCTGTTTAGTCTGGAGAAAAGGAGGCTGAGGGGAGACCTTATTGCTCTCTACAACTACCTGAAAGGAGGTTGTAGCGAGGTGGGGGTTGGTCTCTTCTGCCAAGTAACTAGTGATAGGATGAGAGGAAATGGCCTCAAGTTGCGCCAGGGGAGGTTTGGATTGGACATTAGGAAAAATTTCTTCACCGAAAGGGCTGTCGAGCACTGGAACAGGCTGCCCAGGGAAGTGGTTGAGTCACCGTCCCTGGAGGTATTTAAAAGACGTGTAGATGTGGTGCTTAGGGACATGGTTTAGTGGTGGACTTGGCAGTGCTAGGTTAACAGTTGGACTCGATGATCTTAGAGGTCTTTTCCAACCTAAACTATTCTATGGTTCTATGGCTCCTGCCCAAGTCAACCTCATAGTGTCTACCACATATAAAGTATGAGTAACACCCAGTCTTTGAACCACAAGTAAACCACTTCAGTGTAGTTCCGTTAAGGTATGTTCTACAAATAATAATTGCAAACAGCTCCCTGCAGTCCATAAGTGTGTTCCACCTCCACAAGCCTCTCCTTTTCCTATGGGGCAAGATC